>NC_044502.1:8132521-8432521 GCF_902362185.1 Chanos chanos
CACATTAGTCAACATGTAAACTACAATTCATCTTCAATTTCAACATCCATACGGTATATATTTCATAAATGTGTATACAGTATATGAATGAATGTAATTGTCTAAGACATTCTCTGCATCATAATCACATCAATTCATTCTCACTCACTCAAAAAGGTTCCAGCATCATATTTAAAATCACCACAGCACCCCTGGAGTAACTGGAGCAAACCAGCGGAAGGCCCTGAAAGACCTGGCTGAAGAGGCTGAGAAGAGCAGCTTTTGACTCTGGCTGAGGAGAAAGGAGAAGTGTTGGAAGTAACACCTAACATGAGGGCTAGCTGCAGGGGCGGGGGGAGACGTGGGGTGTGACAGGCAGTAATGCCATAGCAGGTCAACACCCACCTGTATAATAATAATGTTATCCTGAGTATCCTGTCTTCAGTTCACTTCATTTCTGTTGTTTACTACATGTCTACTACTTGTATTGTATTGCTTGTGTGAATACATTAGTTATTATAACATGTATTTCATGTTCCGTATGAACTTCATCCTAAACATTGTAAAAGGAAGTAGAGAGAGAAAGAAATCAAAACTTCATTGTAAATGAAACACTAGCAGGAAACCTGAGAGGGAGAAACTCACCGTCGGAGAGTCAAATCACACTGGCAAAAGGAAAATGAAAACATTACAGGCATGAATATTTGATAATATTTGGAAGGAGAAACTAAAACCGAGACAAACACAAAGCAGATAAAAATAACTGACAGACGACTGTTAAAAATCAGTCTAAAAGATGCAGAAAGAATGCTGACGATTCGTAATCTCTGGGATTGCTGACACTGGGTAAAAATGGACCCTCTTAGTCTGGCTATCTGCACCATTGTTTTTGGGGTTTTTTTTCCCAAAAAAGTAACTAACTCTAAGGACAGACTGGGAGAAGATTAGGCTTTTGCTAATGACAGACTTGTAAGGCGCTGTACAGACTTTGTGTCATTACAACTGTGGATTATCAACTTCGTGCCAAATTGGGATTTGGATTTGTTTATGTTCGTGTAGGCTAATGCTCTCATTTGTATACTGTTTCACTGAGCACTTATTATATACATCTGTGTAGACATTAATCGTGTACATGATGAATTACAGTTAGAACTATAAAGAAACTTCAAAAATTTCACTGAAGTTCCAAAAACCTCAGGGGTGAGATTTAAATAAGAAACACAGAGGAAAATGAATAATAATTCTCAGTATGTTGGCAATATTGTTATGACATCATTACAATTACAATTTCAGTGGTGTTTTTACTTATTAGATGACTAAGAGTACTAATTAATGTCTTATTATCTCCAGGTGCCCAGTCGGTTAAACTGAGAGAGTTGTGACCAGATCAATACAACTTGTATTTAGCACATCGGTGCGTGTTAATGAAGCTATAGGCTAATTTCCTCAAAAATGGCTATTATCGTAAAATATGAGACCGTAACACTGTTTTTCAAATTCAGTGACTGCTTACCGTGTAGCGGGACAAACGAGGGCGACCTGAAAAAAAAAACAGCACTGGAATGAAACATTTCACAAAATATTTTATCACTCCCTCATGCAAATTATTGTGAAGTCAATATCTAGCTATCGAAAACTAGCTACCTTGCTAGGGCAGGGCCTTCAATTTACGTCCTTCTTCAATTCAGTGACTTAGTTGCGATGAAGGGGGTGATTTACTATCCTTTTGTTCCTGTTCTTCAAGGTCGGAACTTCCACAAATTCACAGCATTGTTAACAGCACTGTTAAGGAATTAAAGTAATCTGTTCAGGAATATACACACGATGTTGTCCTTGCTAACTAATCCAATTTACTCTGTTTGCTCAATTTAAAAGTCCGTTTACCTCATGAATTATGATGAAATGAAGGAAATCATACTGACAAGAAGGAAATGTACTAACATAAATGTGAATGTGAATTTCTATAGTTACTCAGATATTCTTCCAAAAGATCAATGCATGCCCCATATTATGGGAGTAATTACAATCTGACGCTGTGACGGGTTCGAAATAGTGCAGACATCGCAGAGGAACGACATCATACAGTTATCACGTGAGAAAAGAAATTCGACAGAAAGCTGCGATAGGAAACCGTGGGCCCTGCGTAATTCGAAGACAGATTTCACGGGTATCAGTCAGGGCCTTCAATAATTGCATTTTATCTAAAGGGAACTGATAAGCAGGTAATTATATTATGGACCAGACGATGTATGTAATTTGCAAAATGTTAGCTTGCATGAAACAAACTACATTTAGGTTCCCCTCGCGTCTGATTAGAGTTTCAGTCATATAAAAACGAGTTCCCTCCTTTTCTTCCCTCGAACTCAAAGGACAGTAATCCAACGTGATAATAATGAAGCACTAAAATGTTCAGATTCAGGTATTTTACCTTCAACTGAATTTAATTTAACTAGGCAATGCCTTAAGGCTGGAGTCTCGGAGCTGTCCTGATAGACACGGAGTGAAATAATTAAGTATGTATAAAACAAGGCACTACAGTCATACCACAAAATCATGTCTTATTTGTTATTGATATTTGTTATAGACATGTAAAGCCCTTTGAGACTATAAATAGTGATACTGGGATCTAATAAACTATAATAATGATGATGATGATGATGATGATGATGATGATGATGATAATAATAATAATAATATATTTTTTATATTTTAATAATAATTAAATTGGTAATTAGCAATATTATATTATTATTATTATTATTATTATTATTATTATTATTTTGTAGTGCTTATCCGTGTAGGTTGGTCGTGGGCCCAAGAAGCAGGTTTTACTTTTGCAATTATGACGTCACTAGCGCAGCGTATAAAAAGGGCTCCGTTGCAGGGTCGCTCACTTCGCAGTAAGAAAGTTTACTGAACGACCAAAGGAAAGAAAAACCCTCTCCGGCGGATAACGGACAGCTTCAAGGTAATGATCCAGTTTACGTTTCATTTTAGACAGTGGACTATAGAGAACTACAAATTTTAATGATAGGGTGTTGTTGTAATTTGTGGAGTTTCTGTTGTGTTTGATAGGGTATTTATTTAGTCATTATAATGTCATTATTGTTTGCTGTAATAACATGTATGGAGTAGACATGCAAATGATACAAATAATAGGCTATTACTGCATGATTACGCGGGCGCAGTGGGTAGCGCCGCAAGGGCTACCTGAGACCTCACCGCAAGAAGGTCTCAGGTCGGATTCCCGAGCGGCCGGCCGGCCGGCCAAGGCCCTTTCTGTGCATGGATTTCCTCCGGGAGCTCCCGCTTCCTCCCAGAGTCCAAAGATATGCAGGTTAGGTGAACTGGAGATGCTACATTGCCCCGGGTATGAATGTGAGTGTGTTTGTCTGTGTGCCTGTGATGGACTGGCGACTTGTCCAGGGTGTTTCCCTGCCTTTCGCCCTGTGAGCGCTGGGATAGGCTCCAGCAACCGGATTATCACAATATGGGTAAAGAATATAGGTTTGAAACAAATGTTGCTTTGCATGGTAGTGCTTTGTATCCATCTATATAGTTCTATCTCGGTGGCCATGCCCGCAATTTATTATTTTTTCAAACAATACAACCATTAGATTACAAAAAAAAAGAAAAAAGAAGAAAAGGTTGCATATTCTGTCAGATTAATAAAACTTGAAAAAGAACATTTTTAAGGCATTTCCTAATACCAGAAATGAAATGTGAAACAGCCCACTGGAACTGGTGTTACCTGTGCTTTTTGTAAATTGTATTGAATAAAGTTTCACTCTGCTGCTCTACAGGATTCTAAAAAACTGTATCCGTGCAAGATGAACTCTAGTAACCAAAAAGGATCAGTCTCAAATGCCATAGAAACTGAGCTCTACGGCAAGTAGCACACCTGTGCTTGACTTCCTGCTCGCCCTGAACGATAGGTAAGTTTCTTTGTGGAGTTTTACTTGAAATTTAAGCAAGAAAGTGAAGTTTTGAGTGCAGCACCTCCAACTACAAAATATCTCTGATGGTCCCTAGAGGCAAATTTAATCAAATTCTGACAACCATTTGATAGACCAGTGTAGTCAGGCCAGTTGCACTTATTGTATTGTACTGTGTTTCCCCCCCCCTCCCCATACCTATCATTTAAGTAAATTTGTTACGTCATTTTGAGCCAAATGTGTAATATTTTTATGCTTACCTTTCAATGTAAAAAACATGATGTGTCTTCTTTGAATGTGTTATGGTCATTTATTTATTTATCTATTAATTTATTTTACAGGCAGTGGGAGGTGATACGTCATGTGATGGGGGATGAGGGGGCAAAGTCTCGCATGGGAAAGTTGCTGAAGAAACTGATGAACTTTGTCACCATGGGAGTCCTGGACGTCGTCTCTCCAGCATATCTCACCATCCTAAACTCTGAGCCCAGAGCTGCGAGCTCCATGGACTCTGTTGAAAGGACTGCGTCGCTTCAGCCATCTCTGAGCACCGTTTTCAGGGCAAAGTGAGAGCAAGACACCTGCAGGATCCAGCACTTCTCCCAGTGTCCATTCTGCGGTCCCACCCAAGAGGTATGCTGGCCAAAAGCTACCATATCAAATGAAAGCCTGTAGGCCAGAGAGATTTTGTCATTTAAAATAGCCCCTACCTAAAAGGTTCTTACCGTATCTGAGATTGAAACCATGTCTATGCATGTCTATGCACCGTGTCAGTATTGTGAGTTAAATCATTTACCCTCAGCACAGCCAGGATGAGGGAGATAAATGAAATATGTGAAATCCACCATGTGCATTCATGGTTACCACCTCTCTTCACTCAAAGATCTGACTTGTTGAGAAAGTTGTGTTGTTACTTCTGTAGATCCTTCCCTGAGAAAGTTCTAGATCTTACTTCCATAGCTCCCTCCCTTCTGAGCTCACTAAACTATTGTTTGTATCAACACTTCAAGCTGGACACCAATGCCACAATTTAGTTCAAGCGGCTTTGGTAATCGTTTAAACCTGCAGGAATGGAAATGGAATGTTGTTTATGGACTGAGTATATATCTATTCAAAATAAGTACAGAAGAACTAATTTATTTCTTGCTGTTATTGAAGGACTCAGGCTACTTTTATGGAGAGAGTGGGCAGAAAGACATGCTGTGGACCACTACAGGCGCTCTTTGGGCTGACAACCAAAAAACATCAGTGAGAGCGTTCGTACGCTTCTCGAGCGCTCCCTGAACAAAGGCCAGAAAGGCCGACCTGGCTCTGCATCCGTCTCGGCTGAGACGGTAAACGTACATCGTGGAGGAAGTCGTCCATGAGGTGAACATCACAATGAAAAAGTCCATGGAAAATCTGGCTTTGGATCAGACTTCTCAGTTACCCATCCAAATTGAGAGCGCAATCAGAAGGAGCACTGCACGAGTTGTGGTCCACGAAATTATGGACAGGGTCAGTGCACTGTTAACTGGACGGATGCCATGTGTCTGCAAGGGCCACTCACCTGAAAAGACTGGCATTGAGGCTGAGATAGCCTCCGTGACTGGTGAGGTGATGTCTACTTTTGTGGACACAACAGAGAGCTACCTTAGTGCGACTGGAAAAGACAACAGCGATCTGCTCTCTGGTGTCAGGGACACCATAAAGATAATGGAGTCCAGTATTAACATGGTGGAGGAAGCTTCCCTCCAAGACACCACTGGAGAAGGGACGGTCTCAGAGACTTCCTGCCAGGCTCCAGACGTCCCAAAACTTAGCAGCAAGAATTTTCAAGCCAAGGCTTCAAAGCCATCAGTGAGGTTCTTGTGAAATCGAGTGAGCAGTTTCCGCTTGTGTCCTGCACCTGTGACAGCCTCACGCTCCTGTCCTGCCTTGCACTTTCATGTTCCACAGGACACTTGCCCAATGGACGTGGAATCAGCAGCACAAGACATAGCTGCTGAGCTGGCCACCAGTATGGAAACTCTGCTCAGTTCTGCTGGCAGGACTGAAAAATCCGACACAAGAACCTGGGGTTTTACTAAAAGCACGTACCTTAGTATTTGGGTCAAACTCAGAAACTTTTTCACCAAAGGCCAGACTGCAACAAAAAAAGAGAACGTGCAAGAGAACGCGAAGAAAGTCATCAGCAAAGTTCTTCTGACGATTCATCACGAACTTCAGAACATCAAAGAAACTGAATATGAAGAAGAACTGCAGATGGCGAACGAAATTGTGGATGGAATGTTAGAGAACATCGGGGTGGAAAGGAGCCAGTCTGGAACACCATCCGTGTCGGAAGGCCATGTCCACAGCAGCATCTCTGTTAACCTCCCGGGCATCCCAACTCCAACCGATTTAGCGGAGGACATAATTCCAGTCATAAGAAGCACGGTGGTTGATGATTCAGAGCCTGAGTCATCTCTGAGCGACAAGCTCAGGAAAACCATGCCTGTTGTGGTTGAAACTATAATCAAGAGAGTGGACGCAATGGATGAGCAGGACAGTATTCTTGGACCCCAATGATCCCGTCACTATGCAGAAGCGGATTGAGAGGCTGACGTGCACAGAAAGACTTAGAGAGATTTCCCAAGATCTTGCTAACGAGGTTCGTCGGTTGTTCACTGAGTGCAGCGACACCCTATGTGTTGCACCAGCGCCTGCAGGGAGCATGTCAGATTCGGCTGTCTCCGCAACTTGGCATAGAGAGAAGAAAACAGAAGAACCCATGGTCTCCGAGATGGTGTACATGTTTGCAGAGGAGTCTGTGAAGAGGCTGCTTGTTCCGTTTCTGTTTCCTCCTGTGACATCCACTGTTCAAGACAGCTCGACTTGTAACGACACAGTCGAGCTTGTCACCAAAACTAATTCACAGTGAGGTGATGGATACAATTAGCAGTCAGGCTGACAAGACTATGGGGGAATCTTTTAGTGCCACAACTGTGGATGTTCCAGTGTCCACTATCACTGCCTTGGCTACAGATGAAAATGTTCCGATTACCAAGGATTCAGCCACGTCTGTCATACCATCCGTGGCTGAAGGTAAATCCGACGCCGGTAACCCTGTGTCAACCCTCATTTTAGTCAGACTGCTCTCTAGGATGGAAACTGATAGAGAGCTGATAACCAAGATGTCCAACCAGCTTGTTAAAGGGGCCCTGTGTGAGAACCATGTGGCCAAGCCTCTGTGGCCTGAAATAATGGGCACTTTATACTCGGATGTGGTCCAAACTATTGGATATGAGAAAGCACTACAAAGGGCACAGGATGCTGAGGATACTTCCATTGACCATGCCATATTGAAGTCACTGGAGAAAACTCTCCAGCAGGAAGATGCGTCAGCTCCATCTACCGTGAAGGCTGAATCCCAAAGCCAAGTTACGGCTAAGGCCAAAAAGAAAGCTAAAAAGATAAAATTCCGCATCAAGAAAAAACCCAAGAAGAGGACAAAAATTGAAAAGATATTTTTTGAGGATGCCCCATCTGCTTCTCCACCTGCAGAGCCTTCAACAGACCTACTGTCCTCAGCCTCGCCACAGACCAACAGTGAGTCTGCAGCAAATAAGGAGCCGAGAAAGCGCAGTATGATCAGAAGACTGCTCGCCACTGTTTTCAAGGGCTTCAGACGCACCTAAATGCCACTCCAAGACAGCCAGTACCCCCCCCCCCCCTCCCCCGAACCCCCTCTTCACCAAAAGCAAAGACAAAAAACCCAAAAACAAAACAAAACCAAAACAACAGCAACAAGAACAACAGCAACAAGTACAACAACAACAACATCAACAACAACAACATCAACAAGAACAACAACAACATCAACAAGAACAACAACAACAACATCAACACATAAATTAATAAATAAAAAATTAAAAATATAATTATCTTGTGCTTTCTTTTTGTGTGAAATAGCCATATGACAGTAATAGTACACTGAGAACAAAGAGTGTTTTGAACATTTTCCCTTTTTACACACACGCAGACACACACATGCACACATACAAATGGTGTTCTTACGTTATGACAGTGAGTGTGTCCAAAATCACTCACTACTCACTATGTAGTCCACTGTATAGTGAGTTCGCCATTTTATAGTGCTGTCCCAATGTATATTGAGAATTATTATACTCTATATAGTGGACTGAAAGTATCCTACAATGCATCGTGAAAAGTAGCGTACAACGGATGGTCACTAACCAAGCACTATATACCATCATGCATTGCGCTGAAAAGAAAAATGGTAGACGGTAGAGAGGAGACTGGACGTTGATCTGGTACATTTTAATTGTGCGACGGCAATGACATAATTAACGGTGCAGAGAAAATGACCCGAGTAGTGCCCGAAAGTGTTTTTTTCATTTTGCAGATGAGCTCACTATATAGTCCTCGACCTAGAACTCCCTAGATAGTGAGTAGGGAGTAGTGAATGAGTGAGTGATCTCGGACACAGCCAATGTTCTCTCAGTGACCTGTTCTCTCTTGGATAAGGTGTGGTCATGTTATGTATACAAATGTTGCAAATGTTTGCTAAACCTTCTCAAATTCATGAGGAAAGCAAAGTCATGTTCCTTAGATGCAAACAGTTTTTTTCCAGGGGTGAAATTCTTTTTGGTTAAGCGTATTTTTTAATTAAACGTAATTAGTTCATTATTTAGATCCCATAGTAAAAAATGATATATGAACAGGAGAAAGAGTAAAACCAGTTGTGAGTTGTTGAAGCTGCACGACTTTCGGGTAATAGATTCAGAGATGGCGGTGAACTCACCAATATTTCAATCAAAATAAGAGTCCACTTATTGTACTGCTGCGCAGAATTTCCTTACACATTTTTAATTCATCCATATGCGTGATACAATAAATATATCCTAGTACTAGAACCACAGCCAGGTATTCAAACTTTTTGCACTGGTATTTTTTAATGATGCAGAGGCAAATTTATCATTTTTTGTTGACATCCAAAAACAGTGTTGGGATTTTAAGTATAGCAGCAAGACTGTCACCAGATAAGTAGAAGAGTTGGTGGTAATTACACTGTGACATGCCAGGCTAACATTCCATTTAGCTTATTAGTTACAGAGTGCAAATATGTTAGATTTCATATTTATTCAAGTTAAGTTTTTTTTTAATCTGTCATTGACATAGTTTTTTGTGTTGTGTGCTTGTTAGTCCAACCAAAGGGAAAAAATCTTTTGTCAGTTTTATCTTTCATCCACTCTCTCCAAGTTTAAGATTAACGTTAATTTACACAGTTAGTTTGCATGTGCACACAATGTATAGCAGGGCAATTTGTTAAGAAGGTGCCTCTTATTGTATTTCGTAAGCTCTAAGCCTTGCTTTAAGTTGATCCTTGTGTCATTTTGCGTACAAACGGCCACCTGATCTATGAGAGTAAGATAACATTTCTTTTCCTAGTGTAAATGGATTGTACGAACATCAGAATGTAATTAATGAAAACACATTTTTTCTTTTATTATGAAGAAACTGGTCTTTCAGCGGCTAACTTCGAAGCATATCATTATTTCCCATGTGACATTGCTTTCAGGAGAGCCATGGCAACCGCAGATTCATGGCCAGAATACTCAAGTATCTGAGTAGTTCTAGAGGTAAAACTATTACAACCCAGAAAAATTTTGTGACTGTGGTCCTTAAATAGTGGTATGATGTACGTTTGAGATTACAATCGGTAAGCATTGTATTTAGCAGTACGAATGTACACATGGTGTAGTTATTTTAAGGGTAACAACCCATTCTCGAGTAGCTGCACGTTTGCAGCTGTTCTAAAAGTAAACTGACCACGATCATTTCAAGGTGGTTGGATATTATTACAGTAGTTCTCCTGTGGTTGTCCCACGTTTGTAATTGATTGTAGACACTGTAATCTTTTGAAATAAAAATGCTTGCTGACATAATGACATAAACATAATTACACTAATATGTAACTAACTAAGTTAGCTTCAGATTTTTCAAAATTATCATAAAACATCTACGTGGTCCAACTTTGTGAATTTAATCTTTCTAAAATGAATCTGGTCTCTGTCCGTGCAAGGTTGCCAGAGTTTACAGAATCCTCTTTGGTATGGTTTTTCTCCCCTCGCACCTCCTCTCAGTGGCTGGACTACTGGTCTCGGCAGCATTTACAGTGGTGGCGAAAGGTGAGTAGGTAGGAAACCCCAGGTCTGCCTCCAGGTAGTAGATTATATCATCTGCATGGTGTGGCGTGGCTCAATTTTTCGATCAATGTAGATATCAAATTACTCAATTGCTGTACAGTATTGTTTTAGCTGTAAATGACAGGAATGTTATCTTATTCTTCAGTCACCAAATTTGCACGAGTCCTCCAACTATTTTAGTAGGTATAATGTCTTTATTTTAGTCATTGTAAAGCAGATACAAGTTGAACCTTGGTGACATGTATTTATGATGTAATCCTTATTTACACACAGCTCAGTTTCATGGTTTCAGTATTCTCTTTCTCACAACAAACATTTGCTTTTGTCACTGTACCAGATTTTTTTCTATTGCTTCCTCATATGAACAGATGAGATTCAAAAATGTTGACAAACAAAAAAATAACACATCTTTTCATAAAATAATGATTGTCTTTTTTCCTTTCCTTGTGTAAATCTCACAAATGATATATACATGTTTACTACATGGATACCACATATGAGACACTGGTTAAGACAGGCGGACAACAGTGTTAATCATATGACCAGTCCATTTGTTGTCATTTGATATTCGGTTAAAACTTATTATTGAATGCATGCTCTTTTGCTGCCTATAAATGATTGTGCCCACTCAAGGAAATACCATATATTTGCTGTGATAGTCTTTGAAAACAAAGAACAAGAGACAACTAACTATAACTGCTTCTGATTACACTGGAACAGTGCAGTTGGTCCTAATATGTCTGGACCTGCTCAGTTTTCTCTCTCTGCTCTGTTGTGCCTTGTTCATTCTCAATCAGTGCTCCACATCGTGCTTATGTATCACCAGTCATATTTGTATTAACATTTTTATAAATTGTAAAACTTAGGGAAATTTCGTTTCCATGGTATATAATGAATCTTCCCGCTAGCTCTAAGTACCGTATCTCTAGAGAATAGACAACTGAAAAAGGGAAATCCTTAAACTGAGAAGATCACTGCACGGCTTCTACACTGTAAAAAAAAAAAAATCTTTTACAGGCATTCACTGTAAATAAATACAGTTTTTTTCTGTGTTTTTCATAATAAGAGAATATACCTGTAAAATACAGAAAAATCACCTTTTTCAATAAATCTCCTGTAAAAGTACAGTCAAAGTCTGCAATTTTAAATGATAAGAATCCACAGTTTTATAACACTATTTTGCAATTTTTTAATGGTTTTGACTGCTAATTTAGTAGTTATCAGTGTAAAAACACAGACCAATAAAGTTGTTTTACATTCTTCCCCGCTGTGTGCATTTCTTTAAAAATGCAGAATATTGTTTTTTTTTTTAATGCACTTTTGCTGTAAATAATAAGAAATAAACACATAAAACTTAATGAAAATCATTTTAATAGAACTGTTCTTCAAAATTACTTTCAATAAAAAATACAACAACTGCAATGTCTACTGTAACTTAACAGTAATTTGTCATTTTCAAACAGTAAATGTAGTGAAAATTAATTAAAGTTCAATACAATCAAAAAATGACACTTAACCAAAAACTTAACATCTGCATTTGAACAAACCTGGAATTATGATGAAATATTAATGATTAAAAATAAATGTTACATTTTCCCTTTCCTATTCTCTAAATATACATTTATAACTCTGGTTACCAAACCAACTGTAAACTGAGTAAAATCAAACACACAAACTACTGAACACCAGTTAGTATCAAACCTGCCATTTTTTTTAAACCACAATATACTTGCAAGCATTACACTGAACATCTTGCTTACAACTGGCATACAGCATCAGACTAGAACAGACATCAACTTGTAAAACTGGCAGATTGGTAAAAGATACAATATTGTAACACACTGTAACATTGAAGCTGCAAAAATGTGTGACAAACAGCAACAGCTGCCTTCCTGTGACGTCATAAAACACTGTGTTAAGATCTCTGGTCCATCTTGATTCTTGCATTTTGCATCTATATAGAAGAAAAGAAGTCTATGTTCAAACTTTGAAAATAAAGTATAGATACCTGGTTGGTCAAAGTAAAGCTTAAAAAAAGAAATATGCTCAAGATTTAAAATGTCCACCAGAAGGAGCTAGATATGTCAAAGTCATCAAATTTGATATGACCACCATATCTTAGTATCTTATGCATGTGGTCAACACCAAAAATTTATTTTAGAAAATTTTCCAGCCGACTGTGTTAATATGCTCAAGCCATGAGGTGTTTATAGAGTAGCCAAAAAGGGAAAAAAGTGGGGAAGTATCTGTCTGTACCATGAACAAGACAATGTGCTACACACACAGAATCGCTTCTATATGATCAATATTAGTAGATTTTAATACTGAATGACATTCAGCAGACAATTAGTGACTTAAATCATTCACATAATAAAATAACTCACCAGTCACTCCATCCAATCGTGCTCGGAGATCCGGGATATGAGAGAAAGGACCCTGGGGTTGACAGCCAACCGTTTTCTTTTCACTTGTTTTTCCACTTTGGAGCCATTGTCAGGGTTGATTCTGAAAATGCATCTGTTGGCAGAGTAGCGTATTAAAAATTGGACTTGTATCTCATACTTATGGCTTTTTTTCATTCTGAGAAATAGTATATTATTGTGTATGAGGTGAGGTATTATGACAGTTTGATGTATTATACTTAGCCAGTTGTTATCAATAATAATAAACTGAAACGGATGCAGCAATAACTACAACAATCCAACATTTTTCCTACCACTGTGGTCTGTTTTACTGAAGCAAACAATCCAAGTTACAGACATAAGATGTAACGATCACAAAGTGAGAACATACCTTTGAAGGAACTCTAAGGTGGTGCAAATCTCAGCAGGGTAGTCAATATTCATGACGTAGTACAGCATGAACATGGAAACCATTGCATTGGTGAACATGGAAATTCTTTCCATCACGACCACCTGATCAACTGCCACCATGAACTCTGCCGCCGTCAGCGGGCTGTCTCCTGTGAACACATACAAAAAGAAAGTTTAGTTTTAACAGGTCACTTCACATTTCTAGGATAAGATAATCCTATATAAAGGCTTGTGAATAAGGAAATAAAGAAAACTAAACAAATACTGAACTTTGACGGAGAAGATTCTGACAAACCCAAACCTTTTTATTTGCTCAGTCAAACACACTTAGTTTCACTTACCACACACCACAATGCATGGAGTTGGGGGTAAATCCTCTCGTCTTACTTCAGATGACACGCAGGTGTCTTCAACATGGACGAACATCTTGCTTTCATCTTCCTTGAAGTGGAGTAACAGCATCAGCATAGCCCCACATGAGTCTTCACTTGTACTTGCAGAATGGATATCATGAAGTAGCTTTGCTGCACGACTTCCACTTTCCCGGTTCAGACACTTGAAGTACTGCACAACACGTCTGAATTTAGTGCTCATGGTCTCTTTAAATTCTTCATCTATGTGGACACCAGTTAGTTGCTTGAAATGAGTCTTCAATCCAGTGGTGTCGAAGAGGTAGGGCCACTCTTCTTTCAAGGCTTGTGTGTCTTTTTCATTAAGTACATCTCTTCTTTGGGAAGCAATGTGTCCGTCATCAACATCTCTATTTTATTCTTGTCCTTGTCATTTATCTCAAACATTCTCTGTAGTTCTTCTTTGTTCTTTTGTTGTACTTCGATGTTTACAGGAAGTGGATCAGGGTTGAGACATCCATACCCAATCTTCCGCCGTCTGATTTTCTCACCAGAGCTGGTTTGAGTCATAATCACTGGCTGTGTTCTTCTGTAGTTTTCCACTCTGCACTGCAGTTGTTTTGTAAGGGAATCATAGCCGCTTCCTACTACGTGACCCTCAATTACATCCTTGAATGATTTAGGATAGGCTAACACCATCTTGCGGGCAATTTCACTCAAGTGTTTTTTCATTGGATTTTTGCACACCGCCAGGATTTCTGCAGCTACCAGCCGGATAACCTCTCTTCTGTCCCTAGCAGATGGGCGTTCTTGCTTCTTGAGAGTGTCTTTTATGTGTGATGGCATGATATTCCAAGGTATGCTGAAGCTGAAGTGCCAGTTATTGTCCAGTACTGACAGTATCACATCACTGTTACTGTTGGAGGGCATCGAGTTGCCAACATACAGATCTGTAATGAACAATATTGTTTTCGGTCCGAACGGTTGTGGTTTTCACAAATACCCCTGAAGTTGTTACTGAGACAACACATCTTCCAAATTGCTATTGTTGCCACATCACATCACAGTACCATTCATTCCCCTCCCCCTCTGTTACTCCACCATAGCTGCATTTGCACTTGCTTGCATTTGTGGAAGTGGTACACCTTGGTGCTGACTGTGAGCTTTCAGAAGAGCTTGGGAGAGTCCCCTCCTGAAAATCTCTACCTGAATTCCCTGACAGGGCTGGAGAGCAAGTCAAGGCTGTAAAAATATATTAATGCTTTAGTGTAGTTGGTGTCCTGTTAAAGATTATTCACAGGTTAGATGTGCATATTGTGTGCTCACTCAAGAAATACCCAGCTTTCTGCCACTATGCTCATTTTAATAAAGTGGAAAAAGCCCATCTCTGAGTGGATATAATGCTAAATCATGATCAGGGGAAAAAATGTGTTGTTAATTTTCTGCATCCACCCCAATACAGAGGAGGTTGAATGGACTTGTTGTGCTCACAGCAATGAAAGATTTAAACAATTAAAACATTCAACCGGGTTAACCAACATGACAGTTTTCATAGAGACTACACATTCAGTAGAAGGTAGTTCCAACAAAAAATTTGGTACAATTAGGTCTGTAAATTATCCAGAGCAACAGGGATACTGTTTCTGGAAAGAGAAAACATTGAATTTTTAGTAGTGTGAGCATCATGGAGAAAGAGGTAGATATCTCAAGATGAAGATGTCTCAAAACCTGGACATTAAATCAGAACTATCTGCAACTGGTAGATGGTACCACTAGAGGCATGTAGATGGATCTATTGTTTTTTCATTATTTGATTGTACCAGTCCTTTAATATACAGTATATTGTCATCACTACATCATAATTTTACCTACCGTTGACATGAGGGTGACGTTGAGGTGTGGCCTGTGATGATGAGGAGCTTGCAGGAGAGCTTGGAAATGACTCATGTCCTGAATAATTTCTTTCTGAATGGCTGAGCAGGGCTGAGGAAGAGTTAAAATGGAAGTCAGACATTAATGTTTATACGTGTTTGCTTTTAAACACTGCATAATTGTTACCTTCACCAATAAGTGACAAACATTTTGCTTATCAAGCGAAATGATGAAACGATGGTATGTCCAGGCTATAGTTTTATTAAATAAATGTATAAATGAAAGCAACATTTACAGCGAAAAGTGTTCAATACAAGAATATCCTTGGTCATCATGCAATGCAATGTAATCTAACACCAAAAAATTCCACCCTTCATGAAGATTATAATTTCAAAAGGTGCGGATCTAGTTCTCATTTTGAAAGCTGCAGTTTGCGCTGCTGTTGAATTGCATTGGATTACACTAAGATCTTTCTGATATTTTGTCTGCCTTCATTAATACAAAAAGACAGACGAAATCTGAAACACCAAGATTTAAACAGCACCAAATCTGCAGCTTCCAAAATAAAGTTGAGACAACTTAAAGCAGTTCCAACAAAACTCACAGTAGAACCTTTTTGAAGGCTGGATTTATTTCAGGGTTGTAAGATTAAACAGCATTAAATGTGGCTTGGTGAACAAAATAAGCTATGTCATCAGTATAACCTGGAATATACAGAGGGGCAGCTAACATTGTTTTACTTACCCTTGGCATGAGCAAGAAGCTTCCTCGATTCCACCTTCTTCAAGATATCTTCAAGGTCATTTGGTTCCACAAAACCCAAATCATCTACTGAGCTCACACCAATGCTTTCAAGTGTATCCAGTAAAGGCTGCACTTGGCGGTTGAAATCAATCTCACCAGATCTTCCATCGCTGTAAAAAAACTGTATGTATACCCACATGACAGTTTCAGGTTAAGGACAATTCAATTTGAGCGCAATTTCTGTGTGAATACCAGTGAGAAGATGAATTTTTAAACATCTTTTAACCATTTGGCCACAGAAAGCACACCATTTACAGTCTAAAAATGTTTTTGATTGTATAATTGTCAAGTGCATGATAACCTCAAGAAAAAAAAATGCGAAAACAGACACTGAAAATCTGATCAACACCAGTTAGTGGACCAACACATCAAATAACACTATCATCCAAAACACTGTGTTTAAGGGACAGGACTGTCATTCCACACAGACTGTACGCAGGAAGTGGATAGAAATCCAAGCAGTGTTCAGCACTGATGCAAAGCATCCGTCTTGCTGCTTCCCCAATACTGTAGAGGCCATACTGCGGCATGTAGGCTGAAGAGTGTGGGCTCAAAAGGAAATAGACGAGCTTGTTGTCTTTGATCAGAATGAGCTCAATCTGTCCAAATTCCACACAGTCATCATTCTTTGTGCAAAGAAAGAATTTCTTTTTATAAGATGTACCCATCAACTGCACCTCAGTGGACACCAAATCAGGATCTGGGAGCAAACTTGCTTCAATGGCATCACGTACTTCATCACTGTACAAGTCAGGATGGAAAGGTGTTGAATTTTTCACTTGTAAAGTTGGTGCAAAGAAAGAGCTTGCATTCAGATATGCCTGAAGTAGCTGATGGTTGTTTGCAAGTGTCTGACAGACATTTTTGAAGTTCTGTTTCCTCCTCAAGCATCTTTTGAAGTATGAGTGTTTGCTTTCAAACCTCATGGTCCACAACCTTATGAGAGGGCCAAATTTGAGAATCAAAGAAGGATAGTGGGTAAGGTAGTGATGTTTTGGTTTAAGTTTCTCAGCTGCAAAGAGTAGTATCCTTGTTTCCGGATAATCCTGAATCTGAGTGCTGAGGAAACTTATCTGAGCTACAGATATCCTGGGGGCACAGACCAAATCAACAATCTCTTTCAGCTGAATCATTAGCTGCCACACCTGGTCCTCAGTGTCTTTGACTCTGTCACCAATGATCACAGGTAGAAGTCTCAGAAGACACCGGTTCTCTGCTGCTTGTCCACCAACTTTACTACCACCTTCAGTAACTTCAGAAGGAGAAGAACCAGCATCAGAACCTTGATACCCGAACTGTCTGATCCGTCTGTTCAGCTGTCTGTAGGTAAACCATTTTTTTACCTTCACAAAGTGCTTAATGTAAATAGCAAGGTCATACGCAACAACACCTTCAAACAGGTCATGACCTATGCAAGGTGGGAGGCCTGGCTGGCAAACATGGAAATATTCAAGAGTATTGAATACCGAGTCAAACTTCACTCCCTTCACATTTGCTGCCTCTGAATCATGTAGCTCTTGTACAGCCTCCTTGTAGGTTTGAACTGTTCTAACAGGAAATTGCTCTGAGACATTATGCATTTCCATTGTAGGAATGCAGCAGAACCTACAGCAGTAAGCTGAGCTGCTGAAGTTTTCAACGAAGCCACCTATGCTGTGGGAGCCAAGATTATCCCCAATGATGCACAACACTGTTGCCCGCACAACCTGTCCAGACTCAGTCACAATTCCATCTCTCTCAAGGTCTCGTAAATCTGACAACATCTTTGCAAACAGCTTGTCATGTGTGAAGTATTTAAAATCCTTCTCAGAACACATAAGAACAAGCTGAAGGTTGTCAACACAAGAACGATGGAATGGCTCAAAATTAGCAAGTGTAAAGTATACACCTACAATCTTGTGCTTTCGCCTTGCTGATCCAAGAGGGTTTGCAACCTCAAATGCGTCCTGGTACAATATGAGCTTTAAGGTTAAACCTGGCTCCATAAAAAGACTGTTTGACTTGAAAACAGTTCCATCATTTACATCAGACAACACAGTAGATGCAACATTACTGTGGGACTTTGCACACTCCCGCCTCACAACAGAGTCTTTTAACAATGCTTTTAAAGTTTCCTTGACAGGGATATACTGCACATAGCAGTCCCTCCTATTCTCATCTGTGCCTAGATGAACAGCCTGTGGCTGCACGTAGGGATAGTTTTGTTGGAAGTGCTGCTGTCTTCTGTACTCCGTTGAGAGATGAGAGCTGCATGATGAATGCAAATCTGCCCCACGCAAACAAGTCATTACAACTTTTATGTCGGTCTCTGACAAGTTGGTTTTATCAGCTAGTATGCCTCTGATCTGTTTCTTGGTGAATTCTTGGCAAATGGCATTCAAACTGTTTACCTCTTCAACTATCAGTTGTACAGTGGATGATGGAATGAGGCATTTTGCCTGCAGTTTCATGAAAAACATGCAAAGATTTTTAAGATATTATGTTCTCATTTCTGCATCATTTAAGACATTGTCAGGTTCCATTCCACCTTGTCCTGAGTTAAAATTGCTTTCTTCTTCACAAAGTTCTTGACCTGCACTCACTTGCTGTGTAGAATGTGTAGGATCTACGCACAACTCTGTGTCCTGTTTATGAACTCTTGAGATATGGGCAGTGAATGACGACCTGACCTTAAAAGTTGTCACAATTTGCAAATGGACACTTTACCATTTCATTTTTCATGAGATGTGATCTAAGGTGTTTTAGCAGATCTTTCATATGTGTGCACTGTGTCTGACAACCTGAGGTTCCACAGTGAAATGTTTGACCTGCATAATGACCTTGTGAAGTAGAGGTTTTGTGATTACGGTAGACATGTGCTTTGAAGGCACTGAACTTAAGAAACTGTCGTTTGCAGTCAGTATAACAACATGGATACTGACCATTCGCTTCATGTCTATGCAGTGTCTGATGATCGACATAACCCTTTAGTGTTTTCAAAGATATTCCACAGTAGAGACATGCAAAATTGCTAGTCATTTTGGAGGGGGTTCTGACTGTTTTTTTCTTTCTTTCTTTCTATTTCTTTTTTTTTTTTAATTCGGCAAGCTTTCACAGACCTCGGTTACAGAGTGCAGGCAAACATGGCCACCATAACTGAATCCGCCTAACCGCGCATATGTTGAGGAAAGCACAATGCACTAAACAATTTTCTATACAAATTCTCTTAACGTCCTATTTAACATTTAGCGTCGACGCTTTAAATAAAAAGAAATTACTCATTACCAGGTCAGAGCGGGTCAGAGGAGAACGATGGTGTTTCGTCGTTTCTCAATTTTGCATAAGTTTAACAAGCTAACTTGTTGCTGCATGCGGAGGACGAGCACAGACACGTGCACGTGTAAGCTAGTTGATTACAATCACGTGTATAACACATCCACAGTGTAGAAGCGAAATGGTAGGCTGACCCAGGGTCCTAAATACCACCGAGATAAATGTCCATGCACGTCCTGTTTTATGCTATGAAAACAATTAAAACCTCATTTATACAAATAGAGAGCATAGAAATATGCATAGAAAGGAAAGGTAAAATATATACTACATACTAAGACAAACATTTGACTTACCGAAGCTAAATAACACTTAGGGAACGGGTCTCGTTCGTAACCCGGGGACTGCCTGTAATTACAGACTCTCACAATCATTTGTCATTGCTGGGACGCTACACAAGATTACTGTATGTTAACTTGGTCTAATTAGGGTTCAAGTCTTATTATCACTACAAAAGAGCTCCTAAAATAGCCTAAATAGGCAAGACAGCTGCAGATGGGTGACAAATTAAAGGCAAAACCAACATAAAGTGTGTCAGTAAGGTGCTGGACATCCATGTGCCGCCAGAACAACTTCAGTGCACCTTGGCATTGATTCTACAAGTCTCTGGAACTCTACTGGAGGGATGGAACACCATTCTTCCAAAAGATATTCTGTCATTTGGTGTTTTGATGATGATTGTGGAGAGTGCAGTCTAACACAGTGGTTCTCAACTCCAGTCCTGTGGACCCCCTGTCCTGCATGTCTTTGTTTTAACTCTTCATTATCACAGTTAATTGAGCTCATCAAGGGCTTGGTGATGAATTGTCTGTCAGTCCTGGGTTAAAACAAAGACATGCAGGACAGGGGGTCCTGAGGACTGGAGTTGAGAACCACTGGCCTAACACACCAGTCCAAAATCTCCCATAGGTGTCCAGTTGGGTTGAGATCTGGTGACTGCGAAGGTCATAGTATATGATTCACATAATTTTCATACTCATCAAACCATTCAATGACCCCTCGAGTCATTTTGGGTGGGAACATTGCCATCCTAAAAGAGACCACTCCCATCAGGAGAGAAATGTAAAGGTGATCATTCAGAACAACTTTGTACTGATTTGCAGTGACCCTTCCCTCTAAGTGGACAAGTGGACCCAAACCATGCCAGCAAAATGTGTCAGTTTTTTGTGAGCACTCTTGGTATTTTGACAGGGAAAATATTTTAATCTCTATGCTCTAGCACAACATTTTTTGTTGTTATTATTATAATGTACTGGTCCTCTACATACACACAGAAAACACCCACCAGGAATGCAATAATAAAGGATATTTTGATTAAAATGATGAGGTATAACAATTCAGATAATTTAATAATGTCAAACTGTTCAGCAATTCGTTCTCTTTAAAATATGCGGTCAATTGTAATATCACCTCAAAGTTCTTTAATTTGTCAGAATGAAACTTTATTGTAAACCACAGAAAAATGATGTCAGCAAACAATTCTGTGTGGTGATGGGACGAAATTGTGCTTGCCGGGACTGTTCAGCCAATGAATGCCCGAGAATCACTTGTTTGAATCTGAGCGCCAGCTGCGCCAGGAGAACGGTCTGGAGAGGTCAAGTTCAGTTATTCACAGAATCACGCAGGAAGATACAAGTCCCTGTTCGTGCCAAGTGTTAATGTTTAGCATCAGCTAAAGGTAATGTCTTGATTTTACTTTTTTTTTTTCAAATACCCACTACTTTGCTGGGACTAAAAACGGCTTACTTTGTATTTAGTTACTTTATTATGAATCATAGCGTTCTGACGTGAAGCTAAGTGATTTAGTGCGAGCTCACAGCTAAATTGACAAAGTGCACGGATTTAATGCTATCAAAACAATACCAGAGCTGAAGTGTTAACCCCTTTAACGAGTTGAGGGACGTTAGTCTAGAAATTTAATGTGATGATGCTGCAACTGTTAAGTTCAGTACAGGCAAACAGTGTAGTAGGCGCTTTTGGACCGGAGGAACGTCCGCACTGCAGGAATTGAGAACGATTATAGTTCTAAGAACGCCGTTTTTTTAGCTCCTACTTCAGGGTAGGTACTCTCCCAGCACAAGAGGAACCATGAGTGACGTGTACGGTGATTGCAGGGTCTTGACTGGGAGTCATGATGAATGATAAACTTCTTGTTTATTCGCAGGAACACTCGGAATCAAACTGGAGAACAAGTGGAGATCTAACCGACAACAGTGTCACGAGATTAGATTTTAAAAATCTCTAGGGATTTATACCAGGTAAGGTAACTTTCTAGGGTCAAAACAGTTGGACAGTACAGCAGTAATATTTTATTTTCTCCTTTTTTCATTGGGGCAAAGTCCTCTGCTGCCGCCTTGAAATCAAATGTGTCCAAAATTGACTAGGCAAAAACCTGTAATAACTGGCTAAAGGAGACGCTGGGTGATTGGTCTAGATGTAAGTGTACGTTGATTGCAACAGCCGTTTTTAAAAATCCTTGTAAAACGTTACACCTTAGGTCACTTCAGCGTTCCTACGGGCAGTGTGAATGCAAACAGAAAAAAAAGCTCTTTAAGGTATGTAGTCCTCGGTGGAGCTCCCCAGTGGGTAGTTCCTCTCAGTGATTCCCTAGAACTGTTTGATAGGAGTGTTACTTAGGCGCTGTTTACACCTTGCATTAGATCCGATTTTGATGATCCGATCAAGAGTGGACGGCCCGAAAGTGCGTCTGTGTACACCTGGCTTTAGAATCCGTCTCCACATGAGTCTCCAGTGATCGCTGATCGGATCTCACTTCCCTGCTCTGTATGCAAATAAACTCGAACATGATTTCCAACATGTTACCCCTTTCATTGGATTTCAGGTAGGCTTTTTGATTTTGATAGGAGATAGTGTTTATGACATGTGAGATAAAAATTCGGTGATCATTGATTGCTGATTTGAGACATTAAGCCACGTTAAGCTGTTTCCTTATAATTGGCGTCACTGGAGAGGAAAACGCTTAACCGAAATCCCGTATGTTGTTTTGATTTTGTGACAGGAGGAAGTGTTTCTGACAAGAGATGTCCGAGGGACATGTGGTGATCATTGATCATAGTTTTGGAATATTAAGGCCGCTTTTTCATGTTAAACGTTGTTGTAACCCGCGGGAAGCATCAATGCGCTTACCGTGCGTAGTTTGTCAGAAATTAAACGGAGAAGAAGAAATCAAAACAATGGCTGTGTCCGAAATGGCATACTAGCCTAGTATATACTGTGTACTGCACACTACTCCCCACCCTAGTATAGAGTATGGTATGCAAGTATGAGAACTTTCATGTAGTGTACTAACAGTCACATGACTGCCGCTGTCCGCCATGTTTTTTGAAATTTTTGGAGACTTGGAAATCACCACTTTGCATCATGGGATGCATTACCTGAAGAAGTGATCGTCCGGGTAACTGTCATGTACTGCAGCATTTTCACTTTTCAGGTACTGCATACTACTTACTACTTTTACATTAAGATCAGTATATGAGTAGTAGGCCTATGTAGTATGCCATTTTGGACACAGCCAATATTCATTTTGCCTGTTGTTTTTGTTGCACTTTAATATGACACTGTTGACGCGTGAATGAGTTTGTACTTCCGCGCACGCAGAGGACATCAGTTGAGTAGGCATTCGTTGAATGTGGCCAAGACCACATTTGTGTTTACACTGCTCAAAGAATGTGGTCATATGCGGCCCAGACCACCACTGAATGTGGTCTGAGCGATTGGATCTCGATGCGAGGTGTAAAAAGGGCCTTAGTTTGTAATGATTGTTATTGTATTACTGAGCTTATTTCACGTGCAAACTTGGCAGCGGGCTAACAGTAAAAGTGGAAGATGCAGTTACCCCTTGATAGAAGTCCACAGCTACATGTCATTATAGTTATCAAGCTGACTAGGGTAACAATGAAAACCTTATGAAATTTGTGTGGCATTTTGACACAAAATTTGTGGAAACTGTACTTAAATAGTGATTACAATTTTAACCCTTGTCTTATTTCTTGGGCTTTTCTCTATTTTTTTGTCACTTCTGTTCCTGACATGTCAGAAAACCTCAGTTCAACCCAGTCATCAGGAGCGTATTTCGCTGTGTTCCCACATGTCTTCACAAGATTCCTAAAAGCAAGGGGACGTGACCAAGGTATGTTTTCTGATTGTGTTCACACAACATTAGAAAATGGAATAACCAAACCGATGCAGTATGAATGCTGGAATGTTAGTGTTGGTGCTACATCTTACACATACTATGATTCAAGATTTTTTTTTATGAATTTGTACGGCACCTGGGAGAAGCCACTGTGAGCAAAATTTAGAGCTGTTATTATTTGTGTGCATGTTTTCCTTTACTGTGCCCTCGAAATAATAAAGCGTGGTCTAACATGCGCACAAAATTACTTAAATTGAGCTCTCAAAGTGTGTATTTTGTGCTCATGTTTTGTGAGCTCTCAGGTTTCAGTTCAGCAAGAATCTTCCTTTCTCACGCAGATACCTTGCTCTATGCATTTAGTATACGGTACATCCAACGATATGTGTGAAATCTTCCAGGGCCTTGGAGTTCATTCAAAATGAAGTTAGTAACATACCCCAAATCCTGATATTCACAACAGCGAAGACTCTTCGCCCTCAGCATTCTTTCCAATGTTTGTAAACTTATAACAATGCCATGGGTGGCTAGAGTTGCCGATATTTTATTGTAGGTCATCCCTAAACCAAAGTATACCCTTATCAGATCCACTGTCGCTAACAAAGTGCTGCACAGTTCGATAAGATAAGGGAAGAAACACAGGCCTATATAGTGTGCACATTTTAATACAATGTGTGCACCATTTACTCCATGGTTCACAAATATTAAGACAATATTGTGCATATGATTTAAGATCTTGATGTGCACATTTAATAAATCATAGGTACGTTTACGTAGATCGAGCTCACAATATACAATAACGTGTGTGTGATATTCTTTAACGTGCCCATGAAGTAAGAAAAAAAATTATTTAGCCTCTCTTGGGCTTCGTAAATTTGCCATAAAGGCTATATCATCAAACTGCTTATGATGCCTGACTAACAGACAACAAACTCTTTAAGTGTTAGTTACAATGACAGAGAAAAGTGGCAAGTCAGTCATTGAAATATAGTAACTTCCAGTTGATCAACTAATTCAGATACTAATACCACAATCACTGATGATAACAATAACAGCAACAGTTATCATGATTTCAGATTTTGGCATTTTACATTACAATGGTATGCATGCTAAATTGATTTAAAAAGTGCACAGGATGTGTCAGAATTACTGTACATAGGTTGTGGGTTAAAACATAAACATGTGATTTTATCTCTTCACAGACGAGGCAGTGGCCACTGGCTTAATGATGGCTAACAAGATCATTGAGAGAAACCGCCCACAGTGTCCAAAGCCTGGAGTTATGGAATTTTCTTCCTTATAGATGCCTCCTAAGATGACTGACATCTTTCTCAGAGTTAATGATGAAACTGTTAATGATGAAATGTAGTGTCGGCTAAGGGTGAGTGAACTGAGACTGAAGAAAACAAAAGTGCACAGTGATAATGAACAGTGACATGTCATTCTGTTAGATATTTGATGTGAGTATTTCATATAGTTAAAGTTCCAATCCTTAAAATATTTTCAGCACACTTTCCATCTTAATGTTACTGTTGAAAATGCCCTAAACAACTTTGTGCAGGCCCCTTTTAAGGACTGTAAGAACTGTTTCAATTCAAATTCAATTAAAAAAGCTTTACTTATCCCCAAGGGTCAATTCCTGAGGCAGGCACAGTAAAAGGGCACAGAACAGAACATAAAAAGTAGATAAACAAACAGTGGCCACATTGTAGAACCAGTCCTGAATATAGTCTGGCTGAGTAGTCCTTCAGGTTGCTGGTTTTGTGCTGAACATGTGTAAATGAAACCAAGTGAGTTCTTTTGATATTCGTTTTCCACAAACTATGGATATTAAGAAACATTACTTGCATAGGTACTAGGTCTCATAAACTGTTAATATTTGTAGACTGTAGCCATTCAGAGTAGTATGCTAAGAACCACATGGCCATTGCAAAAAATGTGTACAGGTACTGAAATATTTTTTCAGCTTGTTCATATTGCTATAGATACTGTTTATATGCTAGTAGTTTGAGTGACTTATTATAATGCATAGTATAATGCAACTAAAACTGTAGATTGTGCTGGATTGATATTGATTTGATAAGCAAAAAGTAACAAATAACCATCAGTTGTTTATTTTGAATAATAGATTTAGTTGTCATGATTGTTGAGGTTCAACTGTCAAAATAAAAAGATTGAAAGCGTGTATTGTTGTTGAGCTTTTATTGTACCATGGCTTCACATTGTTTTATAAGAGCAACAGTGTATTGGTTGATGTGTAAGTATGTAAAATTAAAGTAAACCATTCTTTTATCTACTGAAGTAAAAGGTAATTGTGGAAGATGTTCACGTGATTAAGCGTATTGATTACTGTATAAAGCCTGGAATTTAAGGGAGAAAATAACCACAAAAATATGTATACTTACAGGAATATATTGTAAAATTGATAGATCTAAATGTAGTTTTACCAGAAACTTAATGTTTTTACATGCAAAGCACTGTAAATGAATTGGTAAGGGTTGCACATTTAATGGATCATTTGATGTTAAATTAAACTTTAGCTGTATTTTAACATGTTATTGGTTTTTATTATGGTATATAATTGTTTGATAATGCCAAATTTCTGTGAATACATTGAAGGATCACATAAAATAAAAGCTTAGATCTGTGAACACACTAACCATAGACTATTATATAGGGTTAATCACGTGTAATTTTACATTTTTTTTCCTGTATTTAACCAGTAGAATCTAGTGCTGTAACAGTGAGATCTCATAGATAAACAGTACATCGTAAAAGTTTGCAGGCAGATCAACCAATATTTAACTGTTATCCATTGTAAATTTATAGGATAAGAACATTTATTGACAGATTTCCTGTGTTGACAAAATTTTAATAAGATTTAATAGACAGTAAAGTGACCGTTACTTTAAATAGCTATTCTTTATTTTACTTTAAAAAATCTGTACTATCACAGGGGCATGTTGTAGATTGATTGAATAATTCCATGAATTAACATAATTATGCTGTTAATATAAAGATTCCTTCAAAATGTAGACTTTAAATTTATATTTGCAGTATTTCCTTGGTTTTATTACAGTTTGGAGATGTTTTCTAACAATAAAAATTTGTAATTTTACTAAAATTTGAGCATAAAATTACAAAGAATACCCACGGGGAAAAGCTGTAATTTTACAGTAATTCATTGTTGAATTATGTATAGTATTTTGCTGTAATTTTATGGGAACTGTTTGGCATCTTTTGCTGCCAGACATTTTACCGTTTTTTTACTTTTTTTTTTACAGTGTACGGAGTCGCCAACAAAATTAGTGAAAGAGAAATTGGTTGAAAAGTGATGCCTTCTCTGACGTTATGTGGTGGAAGTTAAGCAGAATCAAAATATTATTATTATTATTATTATTATTATTATTATTATTATTATTAGTTATCGTTTTCTTGAACATTTCACAAACTATTATCAGCATCGTAAGCAGTTTAAGAGTAGGCTATGTACTTTGCGCACGTATTCAAAGTCACGTGCCCAAAAACCTTTGCCGTAATTTAATGGGGATGAGCACATGCACAGAATAGTACAATTTACATTGTGTGCTAGAAGCGCATATGCTTTAATCAAATGAATTTACTTGAAGAATTATATTCATTACTGAAATATTAACGCTGTTTTCAAACATAGCTGTAAAGCCATTTCTGCAATGTAATAATTTTGGTGTTCTTAATCCTCCAATGAAGAGACCAAACCTTGTGGTCAAACTTTCCAGAACGACTAACCATCTGATAGTTAGCACTCGCGCCAGCACCGCTTAGCAGTGACGTAATAACATTACAGCGTGAGAGAATAAATCTGAAAAAAAAAGAGAGAGAGAAACAGTAAGTAACTGGAAGAAAAGCTTTGCGGTCACAGTTGCAACCTTCCTTAAATCCTAAATCTTTGTAGACTGCGCGGAGTTCATCAGGTTACTCTTTACTTACGCGCAAAAGGTAATTACCCTCATGACATGACGATATGTGGAATTCTGTAGCATTTTAGCATATATGAAATAGCTCTACACTTAGGTTCCTCTTGCGTCTGATAAAAGAGTCACAAACATACAAAACAAGCTCTTTCTCTCTCGAGCACAGCTCTCCATATGCAAACCCACAGTTCTGAATATGCCAAGAAGTGGGCTTCACCTTAACGCTGCTCACATCAAAGCAACACAACTTCAGGAGAGTTCACGAAATCGTTGTTTTCATCAAACAGAAAGCTTCAAGGTGATGGGTTTTTTTTCGATTAAATATGCTATAAATAGATTCTTTTTTTAAACTTTAAATATGTTGGCTTTTCATTTACAAGTCCGTTAGATGATACCTGTGACAGTACACACCTGTATCAAATAAGCCCTCTCCTCTTTAAGGCCAAAGAGATGTATCAAAGTGAGATAAAGTCCCTTAAGAAAAAAGAGCTGATCTCCGGTTACAGAGTCTCAGCTGTATAGCAGGTGCTCAGCTCTGATGGACTTCCTCCTCTCTCTGAGTGATAAGTAAGTTTCTTAATCAAGTTCTGAAATTTAGGAAAGATATTTAAGCGTCTTCAGCACACAGAAGGGGTGTACAGATAGATCTGGCAACCATTTAACAGACCCGTCTGATTCTGGTCAGACCAGAATTGTGTTTATTATATTGCATTGTATTTATTTTCTCATTTACTTTATTACATTATTTCAGTCAGTGTGTTAATATTTCACTTTGAACCATGGCAAATTTGTAAGATCTTTGTGCTTTATTGTGACCTCTTTACGCACTAACATGATAAGCAGAATACACCTCTCTAACCCAAATGTGCTGATTAAAAGAGGGTTCAGTTTTTATACAGTAATTTAGCTTTTAAAAAAAATATGGGTCCAGGTTTTTACAAACATTTAAACTGCAATTTGTTCTTTACAGGCAGTGGAGGGTCATACTTATGTCTGATCGGACAACAAAGAGTCATCTAGTAAAGCTAATGAAACAAAGTATGAACTTCGTGACTAGGGGAGTTGTCGAAGTTCCTTCTCCAGTAATTGAACCCAGAGCTGGAAGTTCTACAGCAGGGGTGTCAAACTCAAATACACAGTGGGCCAAAATTTAAAACTTGGACAAAGTTGCGGGCCAACATTGGTATTTATTGAAAAAATCTTCCTCCAGATATAACAATGAACCTTTTCATATGGACCCAAACAAGTTTTGCTTAAACACTGAATATGGAACAAGCAAAACTTAATACTATACAAAAAATAACTTAATATTGCACACATGCAAAATCAGATTTCAAATTAAAAAAAACATCAATGGCATTCATTTCTTAAATAAAATTTAAATAAAAATCGTTTGCCTCTTTTTTATTTGCAGCTTTCTGATTTAGATTTCAACAGTAACCTTTTTCCGCAGACTAATAATATCTAAAAATAAAATAACAAAATCTAAAAATAAAATAACAACAATAAACCAATTAACTAATAATAACATCCTTCAATGAACGTGCAACCATTAAAGCCCATGTCTTGGAGTAGCAAAAAAAGTGCATAAAGAAAACGTTAATTATAGCTCAGTTTGCTACACACTGATCTACTCTGATATGCCCAAGCCAGACACCTGGCATCTCCTCTTGGATGCTAGTCTAATGTTGTACTCCTTGGTTATAGCCACGTTGACTCCGCATACAAGACAAACAGGTCTGTCTTTTACGTATGTAAACAGATATTCTGCCTCCCACCTGTCCAGAAAACTCTTTGTTTTCTGCCTTTCTTTTCGCCATTTTTGGGAAGGGTAGCACGGTGCCAGTAGTAGCATGAGGTCGCTATGACTACTGTCAACAGAGGAGAGGATGTTGATGGGCCCTGTCCTGACGCGCCAAAACACCAGCAGAGCATTCTGGGATTTGTAGTTATCGTGTCGTACCGCCCTCCGCTCGCAAGGCGTCTGCCCCAGAGTATGGCAGTAGTATTAGCGATACATGCGCTGTATAATACCGGCGGGCCAGCTCTAGTAGTCATTTGGTATTGTCTCGAGTAGTCATTTGGTATTGTCTGCACAGTAGCCGTGGCAACTTTTGTTGAAGAAGTTCCAGATGTTACTTCCACAGTTCTGTCTCTTCCCAGCTGACCAAAATTACTGGTTATATGAACACCTCAGTTAGCCACTGATTTAGTCCGTTTATTCAAGTGGCTCTAGTAACTGTTAATGGATTGAGGACACTGAAGATAAGTGTAGAGGTACTGATTTATTTGTTACTGTTGTTTTTGAAGGACTCGGACTACTTCTATGGAGAAAGTGGGCAAAAGGGTGTGCTGTAGGCCTCTACGGGAGCTCTTTGGGCTCACAGAGAAAAACATCGGTGAGTATGTTCATATGCTTCTCAAACACTCCCTTAGCATGTACCACTCAGGCCAGCCCAGGCCCACATCTGTCTCATCTGAGACGGTGAATGTTGTTGTGGAAAAAGTTGTTTATGAGGTTAATGTCACAATTAAAAAAAATCCATTGATAATCTGGCTTCGGATTGATCCGCCCAGGTGTCCCTCCAAATTCAGAATGCGATCACTGGGAACACTGCACGAGCTGTGGTCCACAAGATTGCCAACAGGCTCAGTGCCCTGTTGACCGGACAGATACCACGTATGTGCAAGGACCGCTCACCTAAGAAGACTGGAATTGAGGCTGAGATAGCCTCAGTGACTGGTGAGGTGATGTCTACTTTTGTGGACACAACAGAGAGCTTCTTGAGTGAAACTGGAAAAGACAAAAGCGATCTGCTCTCTGGTGTCAGGGACAGCATAAAGATTATGGAGTCCAGTGTTAGCACCGGGGCGGAAGCTTCGTTTTGTGAAACCGCTGAAAAAGGGACTGTCTGTCTGTATGTCTGCCAGGCTCCAGAAGTCCTGAGACTTGGAAGCGAGAGTTTTCCAACTAAGACCTCAAAAGCCATTAGTGAAATTCTTGCAGAACGAGTGAGTAGTTTTCACTTGTGCGCTGCACCTGTTACAGCCTCATGCTCCTGTCCTGAACTGCACTTCCATTTTCCTCAGTATACTTGCCCATTGGATGTGGAAAGAGCTGGACAGGAAATAGCAGCTTACCTGGCCACTAAAATGGAAACCCTGCTCAATTCCACTGCCAAGAGTCAGAGATTCACCAGAGAATGGGGTTTTACTAAAAGTCTATACCCTAGAGTTTAAATCAAACTGAAAGACCTTTTCACCAAAGGCCAGACGACAACAAAAGAGGAGAATGTGAAGAACGTTGTCAGCCATGTTCTTCTGACAATCCAAGATGAACTTCAAAGCATCAAAGATTCAAAACATAAAGAACTCGAGACTGCAAATGAAATTGTGGATGCAATGTTAGAGAACATTGGAGTGGCAGATAGTAAGTCAGGATCAACATCCACGCTGGAAGGCCTGCCCTGAATCTTCAGCCATCTTGACCTCCTGGGCATCCCAACTCCATCTGTTTTCACAGACAATGTAATTCCAGTCATAAGGAATGCAGTGGTTGATGATTTAGAGCCTGAGCCATCTCTGAGTAACAAGCTCAAGGAAACCACGCCTGTGGTAGTGGAGACAATCATCAAGAGAGTAGAAGCAACAGATGAGCAGGACATTATCCCCAGACACAGGTTATCCTGCTTCTATTCAGAGGAGGCTTGAGAACCTGACATCCACATAGAGACTTGGAGAGATTTCCCATGATCTTGCTTATGAGGTTCGTCGGCTGTTTACTGAGTGCAGTGACATACCATGTGTCGCACCAGCGCCTGCTGGTAGCATGTCAGATTCAGTCGTCTCTGCAATTTAGCACAGGGAGAAAAACCCGTGGTCTCAGAGATGGTTTATATGTTTGCAGAGGAGTCTGTGAAAAAGCTGCTTGTCCCATGTCTGTTTCCTTCCTCCACTGTGACGTCCAGTGTTCAAGACAGCTCGACTTGTAACGATACAGTCGAACTTGACACCAAACTGATTCACAGTGAGGTTATGGACGTGATTAGCAGTCAGGTTTTCAAGACCATCAAGGAATCTTTCAGTGCTACAACCATGGATATTCCGGTGTCCTCTACTACTGCCTTGGCTACTGATGAAAGGATTGATGAAAGTGTTCCGATTACTCAAGATTCAGCCACATCTGTCACACCAGCCGTGGCTGAAGCTGAATCCAATGCCGTTAACAATGTCTGCACCCTCATTTTAATTAGATTCCTCTCTAAGATTGAAACTGATAAAGAGTTGACATCAAACCAGATGACATCAAACCTGGTTATGTGAGAACCAGGTGGCTAAGCCTCTGTGGCCTGAAATAACTGGCACTTTATACACTGATGTGGTTGAAACGGTTGATGTGGATATGAGAAAGTTCTGAAAATGGCACAGGATCCTGAGGATATCTCCATCGACCACGCCATATTGATGTCAATGCAGAAAACACTCTGGCAGGAAGACCCATCAGCTCCATCTACCGTGCAGGCTGAATCTGAAAAGGCTGTTATGATTAAGGCCGAAAAGAAAGGATGGAGGGACAAATTCAACCTTTAGAAAAAACACAAGAAGACCAAAAAGGATCTCTGTCAAGGATGCTGCATCTGCTTCTCCAATTGTAGAGTCACCAGCCGATCCACTCTCCTCAGTGTCTCCACAGAATGACTATAGTGGCAAAATTTCGTTTTGTGTTCGTTATAATTAAACCACTTCTTTCACGTGGGCACAAAAGGTAATTCTGACTCGCATCCGTATCCACTTGTAACTTTTATCATTCACCAGAGCCTTGAAGCATGCAACACACAACCAAGTCCCGGTGAATGTCGGCGTCGTTTATTTTCAGTTTCGTCAATCAAAGTCGTTGTAATTTTACAGAAAAGCGGTCAAAAAGCTGTTTGCTATAATGTGCGCACATGTCTAAGAAAAGCATTCACCTTGAAGCGGCGTCCAAACTTTCTTACCAACCTGATCCCACACATGCGCACCAGAGGATCCACAATCAACCAATCACAATCCAACGTTTGCACTAATCCCGACTCCACAATTTACAGGCAGCACAAAAAATGGCCTAATTCAAACAAAACAATATAAACAAATAACAATAACAATATATGGCTCTTACATTTCCAGCCCCTAATTGGAAGGCATGTAGACTGACAATTACTCAAAAATCAAAATAGAGCCAAATAAAATCTTCAGGCATTATGCATCAACTAACAACTAAGCAAATATCACACAAAAAATACAGAATGAATCATTAAGCATAGTACATGTACAGAATGCACTCTTTTCCTTTTTTTTAGGTCATACACATGACAGTCAGACTCACGTGTCCACCTCACAGATGAGGCACAGTTTGTCAACAGGTCTTTCTAAAATGTTAGTCTTTGTCTTGATCAGCACACGTCGAACAAGTCCCTTGGAATCAGGAATAACCTGAGTAACTCTTCCTAACACCCATGAGCTCCGTGGTGCTGAATCATCCATGATCATAACAATGTCTCCAGTGGTCAAGTTCTTCTTGATCTCAGTCCATCTTTGACGCTCTTGAAGCAGGGGCAAATACTCACGCACCCACCGCTTCCAGAACAAGTCCGCAAGATATTGCACTTGCTTCCACCTTCGGCGAGCGTACGAGTCCTCCTTCTTGAAGAGTCCAGGAGGCAGAATTGGCTGTTTCTTCATTAGTAGTAAGTGATTAGGAGTCAATGCTTCAAGATCTGATGGATCATCTGTTGATGTAGTAAGTGGTCTGTTGTTCAGTATTAATTCCACTTCACACAATAGTGTTTGTAAACATTCATCACTAACTGTTTGTTCCTTCAGCACAGACCTCAGAACTTTCTTCACAGATCTGATCTGTCTTTCCCATACTCCGCCAAAGTGAGAACCAGCTGGTGGACTGAATACCCACTGAATTCCCCTTTGCATGAGAGAATCTAAAATCTTTGACTGGTTCCACTGTTGAATGGCATCGCGCAGCTCACGCTCAGCAGCAACCAAATTAGTCCCATTATCTGAACGCATAACGGACACTTGTCCTCTTCTGCACACAAAGCGACGGATTGCATTCAGGCAAGAGTCAGTGTCCAGTGAGTGTGCAATTTCAATGTGCACTGCTCTAGTTGTGAGACAGGTAAATAGCACACCATATCTTTTCACAGTGCTGCGACCTTGCTTCACGTCAAATGGTCCAAAATAGTCAACTCCAACGTTAGTAAAAGGTGGTTCGTCTGGTTGAAGTCTGTCTTTAGGTAAATCTGCCATCTTCTGTCCCAGAGCCTTGCCTTTGACTTTCCTGCAGATCACACATTTTGACAAAAACTTCCTCACCACTGAGTTTGCTGAAGGGATCCAATATTTCTGACGCAGTTGTGAGAGCATGTACATTCTTCCACAATGTCCAATTTTCTCATGAGTGTCTTGCAAAATCAGTGTGGTGACATGCAGGTCATTTGGGATTATGGCTGGATGCTTTACATGTTCTGGCATTGCAGCTGCAGAGAGACGTCCTCCGACTCTCAGTACTCCATCATGAATGACTGGGTCGAGTTTTCTCAGATGACTACTTCTCTTCACATTATTGCCTTTCCTTAGCATGGATATTTCTTCTTGAAACCGTTGACCCTGGCTGAACATGATAATCTCTGTTTCTGCTTGCATCAGGTCCTTTACTGTGAGAGCAGTCTTCGTCTTTGTTAACTTGTTATCTTGTCTATTCTGGTTGACCCTTGTCCGTTCATAACTGAGATTTGTTTGTGAATGTTCATTCTTTTTTCTACAGAATTGTAAAAGCAGGTCTTTGAGTTTGAGAAACCATGCCACAGCTCTTTTCAATCGGTACCAGCTGGAGTAATGGTTGATCAGTTTGTTCACAGCATCTATGTCTTCAGCTGCTTGCATGAAATGTACTTTGGCTGTATGTCTCACCTCATTGTCATCTTCAAGCTTTGCCTCATCAGGTCTTTTTGGCCATTGGCATTCTGGTTCTTTCAGGAAAGCTGGACCATGAAACCAGCTCAGGTTCTTCATGAACTTGGCAGATGTAAGCCCTCTGGATGCACAGTCAGCTGGATTAATTGAAGTGTTAACATATTTCCATTGCTGAGGCCTGGTTGCCTCTCTGATGGTGGCAATGCGATTGGCAACAAAGGTTTTAAAGCGAAGCTTTTCATTTTCAATGTATTTCAGCACAGTTGTGCTGTCAGTCCAAAATATTGAGTCAAGAAGATTTATCTGAAGCTCCTTTCTCAGCATCTTGTCTGTGTTCACAGCGACTACTGCTGCAGTCAACTCTATGCGAGGAATAGTGTTCTGCTTCAGAGGGGCAACACGTGACTTTCCCATCATGAAGGCACAGTGAACACGTCCATCTTCACTTGTCAGTCTCAGGTAAGAGGCAGTTCCATATCCACCTTCACTCCCATCAGAAAAGTGGTGGAGCTGTGCAGTTGCGACGGGTCCAAAATCCCCAGGTCTCACACATCTGGGTACACTAACGTCTGACAGTTGGTGTAGCTCTTGTAGCCACGTGTTCCACTTTCGGCCTAGATGTTCTGGAATCTCATCATCCCAAGCAAGTCCTTCTTTGCACAGTTGTTGCATAAGCATCTTTGCAGGAAGAATTGCAGGGGAAAGGAATCCTAGTGGATCATAGATTGAACTTGTGACTGAGAGAATTCCTCGTCTTGTGACAGGTTTGTCTTTAAGATTGATCGTGAACTTGAACGCATCTGATTCTACGCACCACAGCACACCTAAGGCTCTTTCCATAGGCAGTACATCATGGGTCAGGTCCAGGTCTTTTACATCCTTGGCTCTCTCACAGCCTGGAATGGAGGCAAGCAAAGCACGACTGTTGCTTGTCCATTTTGTCAAGTGAAATCCACCACTAGCACACAATGCGGTGAGCGCCTTGCACAATTCAACAGCTCGGGTCTCACTACCCACTGACTTCAAGCAGTCATCTACATAAAAATTTTTAAGAACTGTATCCACAGCCTCAGGTGATGACTTAGAACGGTTTTCTTCTGCTGTTCTTTGGAGAGCATAACTGGCACAACTTGGAGAGGAAGTCGCACCGAAGAGGTGAACAACCATCTTGTATTCAGCCATGTCTTGAATTAGGTCTCCCTCTGGCCACCACAGGAAGCGCAGTAAGTCAGTGTCATCTTCAGGAACCCTCACTTGATGATACATCGCTTCAATATCGGCGATCATAGCGACTGTTTCTTGTCTGAAGCGTGTCAACACTCCGACAAGTGAGTTGGTTAAGTCTGGCCCTGGTAGAAGCTCACTGTTCAAAGAAACTCCTTGATAGCTGGCCGCACAGTCAAACACCACGCGCAGCTTCTTCTTTTGTGGATGGTATACTCCATGGTGGGGAATATACCATACTTTACCATCCTGGCGGTTCAGTTGCATCATTGGTACTTTGGCTGCATATCCTTTGTTCAACATGTCACTCATAAAGCTGGTGTATTCTTCATGGAACACAGGATTCCTTTTCAACTTCTTCTTGAGATTTAGTGCCCGCTGCAACACGACACTTCGGTTGTTTGGCATTTGAACACTCGTTTTCTTCATGGGAAGGCTTATGTAGTAATGTCCATTCATAAGATGTGCAGAGCTTGACACAGAGTCCATGAAGTAGTGGTCCTCTTGTGACATCTCTGACTTGTCATTACAGTTTCGTTCAGGAAAGTCATGATTATATTGTTGTATGAGAAGTTGTTCCACATTGTCAATGGCGATTGTGTTAACAGCAGCAAATGATTGTGCATTCTCACCCACTGTGGTGTCTGTCTCTCTGAGTGGACCGTTAAGAATCCATCCAAGTGCCGTCTTCACAGCATATGGTCCATTATCAGTGCTAGGGATCACTTTCCATGGCTCCAGGACTTTGTATTCTTTAGTTCCAATTAGAAGTTCAACTTCAGCATTAATGTGAGGCAACCTTACTTCACTGAGGTGTGGCCACTTGTCAACCTCCGTTTGTAGCGGAACATTTTCCCTAGACACAGGAATGCTTCTCTGTGTAAAGACCTTGGATAGCTCAATGAAGTTGTTTTCGTCTAGACTGCTGACTTCCAAATCAGTGAGGATGTAGCTCTGTACGCGCCTTTTAGAACTGATCGTGCTCAACATAAGCTCAGTTCTTCTGCCTTGAACATTCAACCTCTTTGCTAGTGCCTCGGTGCAGAATGTTGCAGAGCTGCCAGGGTCCATGAACGCGTAGGCCTCCACAGCTTTGTCACTCTTTTTAGATTTAACTTTAACAGGCACAATAGCAAGCACACAACTGTCTCCAGCCCCGGTAAAGGCACTTGTCTCTTGAAGGAGAGCTGCTGGTGTACTGGCGGTACTGCTTTTACTGACCTCAGTTTCAGTTGTCTTCTCTTTAACATCTTTATCCTGCTTTGAGAAGTGCAGCATACTGGGATGTTTCAGAGAACACATCTCACATGACATCTTCTTTGTACATTCCCTGCTCAGATGACCTTTAACCAGGCAACCAAAGCAAAGTCCATTTCTTTTCAGGAACTCTACTCTGTCCTTATGTGATTTCTCTCTAATTTTGCGACATTCTTCCAGCGCATGATTCTTCTCACAAAACAAGCAGGGCTTTGTAAAGGCACTGTTGAATGACACATCAGATTTTGACTTTGATGGCTCACTTTTCTCAGAGCTTTGTTTAACTTGTTCAACATTAGTAGCAAAGCTACTTCCTCGCCTTCCTTCTTTCTTTGGCTTGTTTCCTTGTTGAAACTTCTTTGTGTCCTTCTTGTCAGCTGTTACTAAGTCAAGATCTCCAAAGAGTGGATCGGACATAATCTTTGCTTGGCGTTCAACAAAGTCCACCAATTCTGTGAACCTGGCTCTTCTCTGACACTGCTCATGGATGTCATATGCATGAACTCTCCACCGCTCTCTTATCTTAAATGGCAGCTTTGAAATTATGGCCCTCATATTTGTGGGACTATCCATCTCTTCCATGTAGTCAATATCTTCCATGGCGTTGCGACAGCTCACCAGGAACAATGAGAAAGCACTTAAAGCCTTTTCATCTTCAGCCTTTATTTGAGACCACTTGGATGCCTTTTCAATCAATGCTGTAGCAACCTTCAGCTCGTTTCCATATTTATCTTCAAGCAGCCTCATAGCTTTTGCATACCCACGATGTTCAGGCATATGTTGACAACTCTTCACAAGGTCTCGTGGTTCACCTCTGGTGTACTGCTCCAAAAAGTATAACTTGTCAGCGTCGCTGTCAGCTCTAGAACCAATGGCATGGACAAAGGCTCTCATAAAAGATCGGTACTCCAGTGGGTCCCCATGAAACACTGGCACATCTCTTTGGGGTAAACGAAACACTTGTTGGTTCTTTGCAAGCATCTCTGCAATGTCCGCTTGTCTTTGTATCAATCGATATATCTCTCTCCCATCGTCATGTTGTGGTGAGTCTCTGAGTTGACCACGCACCTGGACTGGAGTTTTTGTCTGCTTGGGTACAGCTCCAGATGATGCACCAAGATCAACGTTCACTGTCAATGAAGTCTTCTCAGTGTGTTTCAGCTTGGAGGATGGTAAGGTTTGCACATAATGATGTCCATCACCATCTTTAGAGAAGTGAGATGTTGTTACTGCAGGCTTGTTCATGCTCACTTGGGACTGCCGTCCTTCACACTCTCCATACACCTTCATTTTAGCAGTGGAAACTGCAAGAGCCGTTTCAATTTCCAGCATTTCTTTTGCAGCTTTAATTTCAGCTTCTCTCATCTCCAATGCCTGTTTCTCTTTTAACGCTGCAGCCTTAGCCATCAAAGCAGCTCTGTTGGCTTCTTCTTTCATGCGTGCTGTGGATGCAGATGACACTTTTGACACCCTAGATGCACTGTCCATTGACACTCTAGATACACTATCCATTGGTGTTATCTCTTCATCACATACTTGTGCATCAATCCATTTCTGAACTTTAGTCATGAATTGTAAGCATTGATCTGCCTTTGGCTGAAACCATAACTGTTGATCAGCCTCCTTTTCATCATCGTTGAGATATAACAGCACTGAATAATTCAATTCGATAAACTCGTCATAAAGTCGCTTGTAAACTTTCATTTCCTCTTGAACAACATCATTTAAATGCGGCAAACTTTCATCGTCCAAAAGCCTCTCAATTTCGTTTGATTTTCCCGTCATTTGTCTTAATTTACCTCTTCTTGCGGTTGTGAAACGATGAAATCTTTCCTCCACACCCTTAGCCGTCAGCACCCTGTGGCGGTCATCACGAACATTCACAGCCTCATTTTCCATTTCGTCTGCCATTGTTCAAAAGGATTTCACGAAGTTTCAGCTGATTCACTCACAGTAGATTGTATCGGTTGAAACAAGTGTCTTCGGTCTTGGCACAGCACAAATATTCACAATTCCATCCAAATAAACTCCTTTTCGTTCAGTTAACGAGCAGCATTGCACATCTCGTTTGGTTAACACGTTCGTTGCTTCTTAGTTACTCTTCATAGCTAGCTTTTTGACTTGAATATAGTGGCAAAATTTCGTTTTGTGTTCGTTATAATTAAACCACTTCTTTCACGTGGGCACAAAAGGTAATTCTGACTCGCATCCGTATCCACTTGTAACTTTTATCATTCACCAGAGCCTTGAAGCATGCAACACACAACCAAGTCCCGGTGAATGTCGGCGTCGTTTATTTTCAGTTTCGTCAATCAAAGTCGTTGTAATTTTACAGAAAAGCGGTCAAAAAGCTGTTTGCTATAATGTGCGCACATGTCTAAGAAAAGCATTCACCTTGAAGCGGCGTCCAAACTTTCTTACCAACCTGATCCCACACATGCGCACCAGAGGATCCACAATCAACCAATCACAATCCAACGTTTGCACTAATCCCGACTCCACAATTTACAGGCAGCACAAAAAATGGCCTAATTCAAACAAAACAATATAAACAAATAACAATAACAATATATGGCTCTTACAATGACAGTGAGCCTGCAGCAAAGAAGCCAGGAAAATGCAAGTTGTTCAGCCTTCTGTTTGCCACCCTTTTCAAATCCTTCAAGTCCTAAATTCCATCCAAGGACAGCCAGTAGCCCATCAACCCCTAATGTATCAGTAAGAAACAAAATTTGATACTATAATTCTTTTTCTTTTCTTTTTTTTTTTGGTCTGACTATGAGCATACCCCAAAAGAAGAACCCAGGAAAACCAAACTCGTTCAACTGACTACCACCATTTTCAAGTCCCTAAATTATATCAAAGGACAACCAGTGCCCCATCAACCTCCAATTCATTAATACGAGGCAAGGCTTATGAAATGCAAATCTTTTGAACTTTCTGTTTGTCTGACAATGAGCATGCCCCAAAAGAAGAACCTGGGAAAACGCAAACTTGCCTGCCACCATTTTCAAGTCCTAAATTCCATCCAAGGACGTCCAGCTGCCTCTCTGCCGTCTCCACCATCTCTCCGCAGTGCAACAATGAGCCTGCACTAAAGACAACAGCAGGAAAAGGCAACACGTCCAGTTGACTGTTTACCACCATTTTCATGCTCAAGTCCTGAATTCCACTCAAGGACAACTCATCTATTTCAAATAAAATTTGAAAAATATCATTTTGAATTTGTGTGCATGTGTGTCATAACTTAAGACAACCTAATATGTATAGTTGTGCTTGTAAAAACTATCAAGAGTATTTCTGGGCCACCTTAACGCAACGTTTCTTTTAGACAAGACTGACTTAATGAGTGAACCTCTTCTGATATGCACTTGTGTGTAGTACATAGAGAACAGAGGATGTTTATAACATTTTCACACACACTCACACACAAAGTACAAATAGTCTTATAATGTTGTTATGATGTTTTCTCAGTGACCTGTTCATCTCATTAGTCTTGTTTAACTAATTATGATCACATACAAACACATTAGTCAACACTGTCAACTACAATTCATCTTCATTTCTACATCCATACTGAATATATATGTCACAAATGTGTATGTACAGTATATGAATGAGATGTAATTGTCTAAGACATTCTCTGCATCATAATCACATCAATTCATTCTCACTCACTCAAAAAGGTTCCAGCATCATATTTAAAATCACCACAGCACCCCTGGAGTAACTGGAGCAAACCAGCGGAAGGCCCTGAAAGACCTGGCTGAAGAGGCTGAGAAGAGCAGCTTTTGACTCTGGCTGAGGAGAAAGGAGAAGTGTTGGAAGTAACACCTAACATGAGGGCTAGCTGCAGGGGGCGGGAGGGAGACGTGGGGTGTGACAGGCAGTAATGCCATAGCAAGTCAACACCCACCTGTATAATCAATGTTATCCTGAGTATCCTGTCTTCAGTTCACTTCATTTCTGTTGTTTACTACATGTCTACTACTTGTACTGTATTGCTTGTGTGAATACATTAGTTATTATAACATGTATTTCATGTTCCGTATGAAGTTCACCCTAAACACTGCAAAAGGAAGTAGAGAGAGAAAGAAATCAAAACTTCATTGTAAATGAAACACTAGCAGGAAACCTGAGAGGGAGAAACTCACCGTCGGAGAGCCAAATCACACTGGCAAAAGGAAAATGAAAACATTACAGGCATGAATATTTGATAATATTTGGAAGGAGAAACAAAACCGAGACAAACACAAAGCAGATTAAAATAACTGACAGACGACTGTTAACATCAGTCTAAAAGATGCAGAAAGAATGCTGACGATTCGTAATCTGGGATTGCTGACACTGGGTAAAATGGACCCTCTTAGTCTGGCTATCTGCACCATTGTTTTGGGTTTTTTTCCCAAAAAGTAACTAACTCTAAGGACAGACTGGGAGTAGATTAGGCTTTTGCTAATGACAGACTTGTAAGGCGCTGTACAGACTTTGTGTCATTACAACTGTGGATTTCAACTTCGTGCCAAATTTGGATTTGAAGCTTGTTTATGGTTCGTGTAGGCTAATGCTCTCATTTGTATACTGTTTCACTGAGCACTTATTTATATACATCTGTGTAGACATTAATCGTGTACATGATGAATTACAGTAGAACTATAAAGAAACTTCAAAAATTTCACTGAAGTTCCAAAAACCTCAGGGGTGAGATTTAAATAAGAAACACAGAGGAAAATGAATAATAATTCTCAGTATGTTGACAATATTGTTATGACATCATTACAATTACAATTTCAGTGGTGTTTTTACTTATTAGATGACTAAGAGTACTAATTAATGTCTTATTATCTCCAGGTGCCCAGTCGGTTAAACTGAGAGAGTTGTGACCAGATCAATCAACTTGTATTTAGCACATCGGTGCGTGTTAATGAAGCTATAGGCTAATTTCCTCAAAAATGGCTATTATCGTAAAATATGAGACCGTAACACTGTTTTTCAAATTCAGTGACTGCTTACCGTGTAGCGGGACAAACGAGGCGACCTGAAAAAAAAAACAGCACTGGAATGAAACATTTTCACAAAATATTTTTATCACTCCCTCATGCAAATTATTGTGAAGTCAATATCTAGCTATCGAAAACTAGCTACCTTGCTAGGGCAGGCCTTCAATTTACGTCCTTCTTCAATTCAGTGACTTAGTTGCGATGAAGGGGGTGATTTACTATCCTTTTGTTCCTGTTTCTTCAAGGTCGGAACTTTCCACAAATTCACAGCATTGTTAACAGCACTGTTAAGGAATTAAAGTAATCTGTTCAGGAATATACACACGATGTTGTCCTTGCTAACTAATCCAATTTACTCTGTTTGCAAATTTAAAAGTCCGTTTACCTCATGAATTATGATGAAATGAAGGAAATCATACTGACAAGAAGGAAATGTACTAACATAAATGTGAATGTGAATTTCTATAGTCAGATATTCTTCCAAAAGATCAATGCATGCCCCATATTATGGGAGTAATTACAATCTGACGCTGTGACGGGTTCGAAATAGTGCAGACATCGCAGAGGAACGACATCATACAGTTAATCACGTGAGAAAAGAAATTCGACAGAAAGCTGCGAGAGAAACCGTGGGCCCTGCGTAATTCGAAGACAGATTTCACGGGTATCAGTCAGGGCCTTCAATAATTGCATTTTATCTAAAGGGAACTGGTAAGCAGGTAATTATATTATGGACGAGACGATGTATGTAATTTGCAAAATGTTAGCTCGCATAAAACAAACTACATTTAGGTTCCCCTCGCGTCTGATTAGAGTTTCAGTCATATAAAAACGAGTTCCCTCCTTTTTTCCCTCGAACTCAAAGGACAGTAATCCAACGTGATAATAATGACGCACTAAAATGTTCATATTCAGGCATTGTACCTTCAACTGAATTTAATTTAACTAGGCAATGCCTTAAGGCTGGAGTGTCGGAGCTGTCCTGATAGACACGGAGTGAAATAATTAAGTATGTATAAAACAAGGCACTACAATCATTCCACAAAATCATGTCTTATTTGTTATTGATATTTGTTATAGACATGTAAAGCCCTTTGAGACTATAAATAGAGATACTGGACTCTAATAAACTATAATAATAATAATGATGATGATGGTGATGATAATAATAACAATAACAATAATATATATTATATTTTAATAATAATTAAATTGGTAATTAACAATTTTATATTATTATTATTATTATTATTATTATTATTATTATTTTGTAGCGCTTATTCGTTTAGGTTGGTCGTGGGCCCAAGAAGCAGGTTTTACTTTTGCAATTATGACGTCACTAGCGCAGCGTATAAAAAGGGCTCCGTTGCAGGGTCGCTCACTTCGCAGTAAGAAAGTTTACTGAACGACCAAAGGAAGAAAACCCTCTCCGGCGGATAACGGACAGCTTCAAGGTAATGATCCAGTTTACGTTTCATTTTAGACAGTGGACTATAGAGAACTACAAATTTTAATGATAGGGTGTTGTAATTTGTGGAGTTTCTGTTGTGTTTGATAGGGTATTTATTTAGTCATTATAATGTCATTATTGTTTGCTGTAATAACATGTATGGAGTAGACATACAAATGATACAAATAATAGGCTATTACTGCATGATTACGCGGGCGCAGTGGGTAGCGCCGCAAGGGCTATCTGAGACCTCACCGCAAGAGGGTCTCAGGTCGGATTCCCGGGCGGCCGGCCGGCGGCCAGGGTCCTTTCTGTGCATGGATTTCCTCCGGGAGCTCCGGCTTCCTCCCAGAGTCCAAAGACATGCAGGTTAGGTGAACTGGAGACGCTACATTGCCCCGGGTATGAATGTGTGTGTGTTTGTCTGGGTGCCTGTGATGGACTGGCGACTTGTCCAGGGTGTTTCCCTGCCTTTCGCCCTGTGAGCGCTGGGATAGGCTCCAGCAACCGGATTATCACAATATGGGTAAAGAATATAGGTTTGAAACAAATGTTGCTTTGCATGGTAGTGCTTTGCATCCATCTATATAGTTCTATCTCGGTGGCCATGCCCGCAATTTATTATTTTTTCAAACAATACAACCGTTAGATTACAAAAAAAAAGAAAAAAGAAGAAAAGGTTGCATATTCTGTCAGATTAATAAAACTTGAAAAAGAACATTTTTAAGGCATTTCCTAATACCAGAAATGAAATGTGAAACAGCCCACTGGAACTGGTGTTACCTGTGCTTTTTGTAAATTGTATTGAATAAAGTTTCACTCTGCTGCTCTACAGGATTCTAAAAAACTGTATCCGTGCAAGATGAACTCTAGTAACCAAAAAGGATCAGTCTCAAATGCCATAGAAACTGAGCTCTACGGCAAGAGCACACCTGTGCTTGACTTCCTGCTCGCCCTGAACGATAGGTAAGTTTCTTTGTGGAGTTTTACTTGAAATTTAAGCAAGAAAGTGAAGTTTTGAGTGCAGCACCTCCAACTACAAAATATCTCTGATGGTCCCTAGAGGCAAATTTAATCAAATTCTGACAACCATTTGATAGACCAGTGTAGTCAGGCCAGTTGCACTTATTGTATTGTACTGTGTTTTTTTTTTCCCCCCATACCTAATCATTTAAGTAAATTTGTTACGTCATTTTGAGCCAAATGTGTAATATTTTTATGCTTACCTTTCAATGTAAAAAACATGATGCGTCTTCTTTGAATGTGTTATGGTCATTTATTTCTTTATCTATTAATTTATTTTACAGGCAGTGGGAGGTGATACGTCATGTGATGGGGGATGAGGGGGCAAAGTCTCGCATGGGAAAGTTGCTGAAGAAACTGATGAACTTTGTCACCATGGGAGTCCTGGACGTCGTCTCTCCAGCATATCTCACCATCCTAAACTCTGAGCCCAGAGCTGCGAGCTCCATGGACTCTGTTGAAAGGACTGCATCGCTTCAGCCATCTCTGAGCACCGTTTCAGGGCAAAGTGAGCGCAAGACACCTGCAGGATCCAGCACTTCTCCCAGTCTCCATTCTGCGGTCCCACCCAAGAGGTATGCTGGCCAAAAGCTACCATATCAAATGAAAGCCTGTAGGCCAGAGAGATTTTGTCATTTAAAATAGCCCTACCTAAAAGGTTCTTACCGTATCTGAAATTGAAACCATGTCTATGCATGTCTATGCACCGTGTCAGTATTGTGAGTTAAATCATTTACCCTCAGCACAGCCAGGATGAGGGAGATAAATGAAATATGTGAAATCCACCCATGTGCATTGATGGTTACCACCTCTCTTCACTCAAAGATCTGACTTGTTGAGAAAGTTGTGTTGTTACTTCTGTAGATCCTTCCCTGAGAAAGTTCTAGATCTTACTTCCATAGCTCCCTCCCCTCTGAGCTCACTAAACTATTGTTTGTATCAACACTTCAGCTGGACACCAATGCCATAATTTAGTCAAGGGGCTTTGGTAATCGTTTAAACCTGCAGGAATGGAAATGGAATGTTGTTTATGGACTGAGTATATATCTATTCAAAATAAGTACAGAAGAACTAATTTATTTCTTGCTGTTATTGAAGGACTCAGGCTACTTTTATGGAGAGAGTGGGCAGAAAGACATGCTGTGGACCACTACAGGCGCTCTTTGGGCTGACAACCAAAAACATCAGTGAGAGCGTTCGTACGCTTCTCGAGCGCTCCCTGAACAAAGGCCAGAAAGGCCGACCCGGCTCTGCATCCGTCTCGGCTGAGACGGTAAACGTCATCGTGGAGGAAGTCGTCCATGAGGTGAACATCACAATGAAAAAGTCCATGGAAAATCTGGCTTTGGATCAGACTTCTCAGTTACCCATCCAAATTGAGAGCGCAATCAGAAGGAGCACTGCACGAGTTGTGGTCCACGAAATTATGGACAGGGTCAGTGCACTGTTAACTGGACGGATGCCATGTGTCTGCAAGGGCCACTCACCTGAAAAGACTGGCATTGAGGCTGAGATAGCCTCCGTGACTGGTGAGGTGATGTCTACTTTTGTGGACACAACAGAGAGCTACCTTAGTGCGACTGGAAAAGACAACAGCGATCTGCTCTCTGGTGTCAGGGACACCATAAAGATAATGGAGTCCAGTATTAACATGGTGGAGGACGCTTCCCTCCAAGACACCACTGGAGAAGGGACGGTCTCAGAGACTTCCTGCCAGGCTCCAGACGTCCCAAAACTTAGCAGCAAGAATTTTCAAGCCAAGGCTACAAAAGCCATCAGTGAGGTTCTTGTGAAACGAGTGAGCAGTTTCCGCTTGTGTCCTGCATCTGTGACAGCCTCACGCTCCTGTCCTGCCTTGCACTTTCATGTTCCACAGGACACTTGCCCAATGGACGTGGAATCAGCTGCACAAGACATAGCTGCTGAGCTGGCCACCAGTATGGAAACTCTGCTCAGTTCTACTGGCAGGACTGAAAAATCCGACACAAGAGCCTGGGGTTTTACTAAAAGCACGTACCTTAGTATTTGGGTCAAACTCAGAAACTTTTTCACCAAAGGCCAGACTGCAACAAAAAAAGAGAACGTGCAAGAGAACGCGAAGAAAGTCATCAGCAAAGTTCTTCTGACGATTCATCACGAACTTCAGAACATCAAAGAAACTGAATATGAAGAAGAACTGCAGATGGCGAACGAAATTGTGGATGGAATGTTAGAGAACATCGGGGTGGAAAGGAGCCAGTCTGGAACACCATCCGTGTCGGAAGGCCATGTCCACAGCAGCATCTCTGTTAACCTCCCGGGCATCCCAACTCCAACCGATTTAGCGGAGGACATATTTCCAGTCATAAGAAGCACGGTGGTTGATGATTCAGAGCCTGAGTCATCTCTGAGCGACAAGCTCAGGAAAACCATGCCTGTTGTGGTTGAAACTATAATCAAGAGAGTGGACGCAATGGATGAGCAGGACAGTATCTTGGACCCCAATGATCCCGTCACTATGCAGAAGCGGATTGAGAGGCTGACGTGCACAGAAAGACTTAGAGAGATTTCCCAAGATCTTGCTAACGAGGTCCGTCGGCTGTTTACTGAGTGCAGCGACACCCTATGTGTTGCACCAGCGCCTGCTGGGAGCATGTCAGATTCGGCTGTCTCCGCAACTTGGCATAGAGAGAAGAAAACGGAAGAACCCATGGTCTCAGAGATGGTGTACATGTTTGCAGAGGAGTCTGTGAAGAGGCTGCTTGTTCCGTTTCTGTTTCCTCCTGTGACATCCACTGTTCAAGACAGCTCGACTTGTAACGACACAGTCGAGCTTGTCACCAAACTAATTCACAGTGAGGTGATGGATACAATTAGCAGTCAGGCTGACAAGACTATGGGGGAATCCTTTAGTGCCACAACTGTGGATGTTCCAGTGTCCACTATCACTGCCTTGGCTACAGATGAAAATGTTCCGATTACCAAAGATTCAGCCACGTCTGTCATACCATCCATGACTGAAGGTAAATCCGACGCCGGTAACAGTGTGTCAACCCTCATTTTAGTCAGACTGCTCTCTAGGATGGAAACTGATAGAGAGCTGATAACCAAGATGACCAACCAGCTTGTTAAAGGGGCCCTGTGTGAGAACCATGTGGCTAAGCCTCTGTGGCCTGAAATAATGGGCACTTTATACTCGGATGTGGTGAAAACTATTGGATATGAGAAAGCCCTACAAAGGGCACAGGATGCTGAGGATACTTCCATTGACCATGCCATATTGAAGTCACTGGAGAAAACTCTCCAGCAGGAAGATGCGTCAGCTCCATCTACTGTGAAGGCTGAATCCCAAAGCCAAGTTACGGCTAAGGCCAAAAAGAAAGCTAAAAAGATAAAATTCCGCATCAAGAAAAAACCCAAGAAGAGGACTAAAATTGAAAAGATATTTTTTGAGGATGCCCCATCTGCTTCTCCACCTGCAGAGCCTTCAACAAACCTACTGTCCTCAGCCTCTCCACAGACCAACAGCGAGTCTGCAGCAAATAAGGAGCCGAGAAAGCGCAGTATGATCAGAAGACTGCTCGCCACTGTTTTCAAGGGCTTCAGACGCACCTAAATGCCACTCCAAGACAGCCAGTACCCTCCCCCCCCTCCGAACCCCCCCTTCACCAAAAGCAAAGACAAAAAAACCCAAAAACAAAACAAAACCAAAACAACAGCAACAAGAACAACAGCAACAAGAACAACAACAACATCAACAACATCAACAACAACAACATCAACAAGAACAACAACAACATCAACAAGAACAACAACAACATCAACAACAACAACATCAACAAGAACAACAACAACAACATCAACACATAAATTAATAAATAAAAAATTAAAAATATAATTATCTTGTGCTTTCTTTTTGTGTGAAACAGCCATATGACAGTAATAGTACACTGAGAACAAAGAGTGTTTTGAACATTTTCCCTTTTTACACACACACAGACACACACATGCACACATACAAATGGTGTTCTTACGTTATGACAGTGAGTGTGTCCAAAATCACTCACTACTCACTATGTAGTCCACTATATAGTGAGTTCGCCATTTTGTAGTGCTGTCCCAATGTATACTGAGAATTATTATACTCTATATAGTGGACTGAAAGAATCCTACAATGCATCGTGAAAAGTAGTGTACAACTGATGGTCACTAACCAAGCACTATATACCATCATGCATTGCGCTGAAAAGAAAAATGGTAGACGGTGGAGAGGAGATTGGACGTTGATCCGGTACATTTTAATTGTGCGACGGCAATGACATAATTAACGGTGCAGAGAAAATGACCCGAGTAGTGCCCGAAAGTGTTTTTTTCATTTTGCAGATGAGCTCACTATATAGTCCTCGACATAGAACTCCCTAGATAGTGAGTAGGGAGTAGTGAATGAGTGAGTGATCTCGGACACAGCCAATGTTCTCTCAGTGACCTGTTCTCTCTTGGATCAGGTGTGGTCATGTTATGTATACAAATGTTGCAGAAGTTTCCTAAACTTTCTCAAATTCATGAGGAAAGCAAAGTCATGTTCCTTAGATGCAAACAGTTTTTTTCCAGGGGTGAAATTCTTTTTGGTTAAGCGTATTTTTAATTAGACGTAATTAGTTCATTATTTAGATCCCATAGTAAAAAATGATAAATGAACAGAAGAAAGAGTAAAACCAGTTGTGAGTTGTTGAAGCTGCACGACTTTCGGGTAATAGATTCAGAGATGGCGGTGAACTCACCAATATTTCAATCAAAATAAGAGTCCACTTATTGTACTGCTGCGCAGAATTTCCTTACACATTTTTAATTCATCCATATGCGTGATACAATAAATATATCCTAGTACTAGAACCACAGCCAGGTATTCAAACTTTTTGCACTGGTATTTTTTAATGATGCAGAGGCAAATTTATCATTTTTTGTTGACATCCAAACACAGTGTTGGAATTTTAAGTGTAGCAGCAAGACACCAGATAATTAGAAAAGTTGGTGGTAATTACACTGTGACATGCCAGGCTAACATTCCATTTAGCTTATTAGTTACAGAGTGCAAATATGTTAGATTTCATATTTATTCAAGTTAAGTTTTTTTTTAATCTGTCATTGACATAGTTTTTTGTGTTGTGTGCTTGTTAGTCCAAACCAAAGGGAAAAAATCTTTTGTCAATTTTATCTTTCATCCACTCTCTCCACGTTTAAGATTAACGTTAATTTACACAGTTAGTTTGCATGTGCACACAATGTATATCAGGGCAATTTGTTAAGAAGGTGCCTCTTATTGTATTTCGTAAGCTCTAAGCCTTGCTTTAAGTTGATCCTTGTGTCATTTTGCGTACGAACGGCCACCTGATCTATGAGAGTAAGATAACATTTCTTTTCCTAGTGTAAATGGATTGTACAAACGTCAGAATGTAATTCATGAAAACACATTTTTTCGTCTGGACTTTTATTATGAAGAAAGTGGTCTTTCAGCGGCTAACTTCGAAGCATATCATTATTTCCCATGTGACATTGCTTTCAGGAGAGCCATGGCAACCGCAGATTCATGGCCAGAATACTCAAGTATCTGAGTAGCTCTAGAGGTAAAACTATTACAACCCAGAAAAATTTTGTGACTGTGGTCCTAATTGATTCTAGACACTGTAATCTTTTGAAATAAACATGCTTGCTGACATAATGACATAAACATAATTACACTAATATGTAACTAACTAAGTTAGCTTCATCGTCCAAGGAGGTTGCCAGATTTTTCAAAATTATCATAAAACATCTACGTGGTCCAACTTTGCTTTGTGAATTTAATCTTTCTAAAATGAATCTGGTCTCTGTCCATGCAAGGTTGCCAGAGTTTACAGAATCCTCTTTGGTATGGTTTTGCTCCCCTCGCACCTCCTCTCAGTGGCTGGACTACTGGTCTCGGCAGCGTTTACAGTGGTGGCGAAAGGTGAGTAGATAGGAAACCCCAGGTCTGCCTCCAGGTAGTAGATTATATCATCAGCATGGTGTGGCGCGGCTCAATTTTTCGATCAATGTAGATATCAAATTACTCAATTGCTGTACAGTATTGTTTTAGCTGTAAATGACAGGAATGTTATCTTATTCTTCAGTCACCAAATTTGCACAAGTCCTCCAACTATTTTCGTAGGTATAATGTCTTTATTTTAGTCATTGTAAAGCAGATACAAGTTGAACCTTGGTGACATGTATTTATGATGTAATCCTTATTTACACACAGCTCAGTTTCATGGTTTCAGTATTCTCTTTCTCACAACAAACATTTGCTTTTGTCACTGTACCAGATTTTTTTCTATTGCTTCCTCATATGAACAGATGAGATTCAAAAATGTTGACAAACAAAAAAATAACACATCTTTTCATAAAATAATGATTGTCTTTTTTCCTTTCCTTGTGTAAATCTCATAAATGATATATACATGTTTAATACATGGATACCACATATGAGACACTGGTTAAGACAGGCGGACAACAGTGTTAATCATATGACCAGTCCATTTGTTGTCATTTGATATTCGGTTAAAACTTATTATTGAATGCATGCTCTTTTGCTGCCTATAAATGATTGTGCCCACTCAAGGAAATACCATATATTTGCTGTGATAGTCTTTAAAAACAAAGAAGAAGAGACAACTAACTATAACTGCCTCTGATTACACTGGAACAGTGCAGTTGGTTCTAATATGTCTGGACCTGCTCAGTTTTCTCTCTCCGCTCTGTTGTGCCTTGTTCATTCTCAATCAGTGCTCCACATCGTGCTTATGTATCACCAGTCATATTTGTATTAACATTTTTATAAATTGTAAAACTTAGGGAAATTTCGTTTCCATGGTATATAATGAATCTTCCCGCTAGCTCTAAGTACCGTATCTCTAGAGAATGGACAACTGAAAAAGGGAAATCCTTAAACTGAGAAGATCACTGCAGGGCTTCTACACTGTAAAAAAAAAAAAATTTTTTTACAGGCATTCACTGTAAATAAATACAGTTTTTTTCTGTGTTTTTCATAATAAGAGAATATACCTGTAAAATACAGAAAAATCACCTTTTTCAATAAATCTCCTGTAAAAGTACAGTCAAAGTCTGCAATTTTAAATGATAAGAATCCACAGTTTTATAACACTATTTTGCAATTTTTTAATGGTTTTGACTGTTAATTTAGTAGTTATCAGTGTAAAAACACAGACCAATAAAGTTGTTTTACATTCTTCCCCGCTGTGTGCATTTCTTTAAAAATGCAGAATATTGTTTTTTTTTTAATGCACTTTTGCTGTAAATAATAAGAAATAAACACATAAAACTTAATGAAAATCATTTTAATAGAACTGTTCTTCAAAATGACTTTCAATAAAAAATACAACAACTGCAATGTCTACTGTAACTTAACAGTAATTTGTCATTTTCAAACAGTAAATGTAGTGAAAATTAATTAAAGTTCAATAGAATCAAAAAATGACACTTAACCAAAAACTTAACATCTGCATTTGAACAAACCTGGAATTATGATGAAATATTAATGATTAAAAATAAATGTTACATTTTCCCTTTCCTATTCTCTAAATATACATTTATAACTCTGGTTACCAAACCAACTGTAAACTGAGTAAAATCAAACACACAAACTACTGAACACCAGTTAGTATCAAACCTGCCATTTTTTTTAAACCACAATATACTTGCAAGCATTACACTGAACATCTTGCTTACAACTGGCATACAGCATCAGACTAGAACAGACATCAACTTGTAAAACTGGCAGATTGGTAAAAGATACAATATTGTAACACACTGTAACATTGAAGCTGCAAAAATGTGTGACAAACAGTAACAGCTGCTTCCTGTGACGTCATAAAACACTGTGTTAAGATCTCTGGTCCATCTTGATTCTTGCATTTTGCATCTATATAGAAGAAAAAGAAGTCTATGTTCAAACTTTGAAAATAAAGTATAGATACCTGGTTGGTCAAAGTAAAGCTTAAAAAAAGAAATATGCTCAAGATTTAAAATGTCCACCAGAAGGAGCTAGATATGTCAAAGTCATCAAATTTGATATGACACCATATCTTAGTATCTTATGCATGTGGTCAACACCAAAAATTTATTTTAGAAAATTTTCCAGCCGACTGTGTTAATATGCTCAAGCCATGAGGTGTTTATAGAGTAGCCAAAAAGGGAAAACAGTGGGGAAGTATCTGTCTGTACCATGAACAAGACAATGTGCTACACACACAGAATCGCTTCTATATGATCAATATTAGTAGATTTTAATACTGAATGACATTCAGCAGACAATTAGTGACTTAAATCATTCACATAATAAAATAACTCACCAGTCACTCCATCCAATCGTGCTCGGAGATCCGGGATATGAGAGAAAGGACCCTGGGGTTGACAGCCAACCGTTTTCTTTTCACTTGTTTTTCCACTTTGGAGCCATTGTCAGGGTTGATTCTGAAAATGCATCTGTTGGCAGAGTAGCGTATTAAAAATTGGACTTGTATCTCATACTTATGGCTTTTTTCATTCTGAGAAATAGTATATTATTGTGTATGAGGTGAGGTATTATGACAGTTTGATGTATTATAGTTAGCCAGTTGTTATCAATAATAATAAACTGAAACGGATGCAGCAATAACTACAACAATCCAACATTTTCCTACCACTGTGGTCTGTTTTACTGAAGCAAACAATCCAAGTTACAGACATAAGATGTAACGATCACAAAGTGAGAACATACCTTTGAAGGAACTCTAAGGTGCTGCAAATCTCAGCAGGGTAGTCAATATTCATGACGTAGTACAGCATGAACATGGAAACCATTGCATTGGTGAACATGGAAATTCTTTCCATCACGACCACCTGATCAACTGCCACCATGAACTCTGCCGCCGTCAGCGGGCTGTCTCCTGTGAACACATACAAAAAGAAAGTTTAGTTTTAACAGGTCACTTCACATTTCTAGGATAAGATAATCCTATATAAAGGCTTGTGAATAAGGAAATAAAGAAAACTAAACAAATACTGAACTTTGACGGAGAAGATTCTGACAAACCCAAACCTTTTTATTTGCTCAGTCAAACACACTTAGTTTCACTTACCACACACCACAATGCATGGAGTTGGGGGTAAATCCTCTCGTCTTACTTCAGATGACACGCAGGTGTCTTCAACATGGACGAACATCTTGCTTTCATCTTCCTTGAAGTGGAGTAACAGCATCAGCATAGCCCCACATGAGTCTTCACTTGTACTTGCAGAATGGATATCATGAAGTAGCTTTGCTGCACGACTTCCACTTTCCCGGTTCAGACACTTGAAGTACTGCACAACACGTCTGAATTTAGTGCTCATGGTCTCTTTAAATTCTTCATCTATGTGGACACCAGTTAGTTGCTTGAAATGAGTCTTCAATCCAGTGGTGTCGAAGAGGTAGGGCCACTCTTCTTTCAAGGCTTGTGTGTCTTTTTCATTAAGTACATCTCTTCTTTGGGAAGCAAATGTGTCCGTCATCAACATCTCTATTTTATTCTTGTCCTTGTCATTTATCTCAAACATTCTCTGTAGTTCTTCTTTGTTCTTTTGTTGTACTTCGATGTTTACAGGAAGTGGATCAGGGTTGAGACATCCATACCCAATCTTCCGCCGTCTGATTTTCTCACCAGAGCTGGTTTGAGTCATAATCACTGGCTGTGTTCTTCTGTAGTTTTCCACTCTGCACTGCAGTTGTTTTGTAAGGGAATCATAGCCGCTTCCTACTACTTGACCCTCAATTACATCCTTGAATGATTTAGGATAGGCTAACACCATCTTGCGGGCAATTTCACTCAAGTGTTTTTTCATTGGATTTTTGCACACCGCCAGGATTTCTGCAGCTACCAGCCGGATAACCTCTCTTCTGTCCCTAGCAGATGGGCGTTCTTGCTTCTTGAGAGTGTCTTTTATGTGTGATGGCATGATATTCCAAGGTATGCTGAAGCTGAAGTGCCAGTTATTGTCCAGTACTGACGGTATCACATCACTGTTACTGTTGGAGGGCATCGAGTTGCCAACATACAGATCTGTAATGAACAATATTGTTTTCGGTCCGAACAGTTGTGGTTTTCACAAATACCCCTGAAGTTGTTACTGAGACAACACATCTTCCAAATTGCTATTGTTGCCACATCACATCACAGTACCATTCATTCCCCTCCCCCTCTGTTACTCTACCATAGCTGCATTTGCACTTGCTTGCATTTGTGGAAGTGGTACACCTTGGTGCTGACTGTGAGCTTTCAGAAGAGCTTGGGAGAGTCCCCTCCTGAAAATCTCTACCTGAATTCCCTGACAGGGCTGGAGAGCAAGTCAAGGCTGTAAAAATATATTAATGCTTTAGTGTAGTTGGTGTCCTGTTAAAGATATTCACAGGTTAGATGTGCATATTGTGTGCTCACTCAAGAAATACCCAGCTTTCTGCCACTATGCTCATTTTAATAAAGTGGAAAAAGCCCATCTCTGAGCGGATATAATGCTAAATCATGATCAGGGGAAAAATGTGTTGTTAATTTTCTGCATCCACCCCAATACAGAGGAGGTTGAATGGACTTGTTGTGCTCACAGCAATGAAAGATTTAAACAATTAAAACATTCAACCGGGTTAACCAACATGACAGTTTTCATAGAGACTACACATTCAGTAGAAGGTAGTTCCAACAAAAATTTGGTACAATTAGGTCTGTAAATTATCCAGAGCAACAGGGATACTGTTTCTGGAAAGAGAAAACATTGAATTTTTAGTAGTGTGAGCATCATGGAGAAAGAGGTAGATATCTCAAGATGAAGATGTCTCAAAACCTGGACATTAAATCAGAACTATCTGCACTGGTAGATGGTACCACTAGAGGCATGTAAGAGGATCTATTGTTTTTCATTATTTGATTGTACCAGTCCTTTAATATACAGTATATTGTCATCACTACATCATAATTTTACCTACCGTTGACATGAGGGTGACGTTGAGGTGTGGCCTGTGATGATGAGGAGCTTGCAGGAGAGCTTGGAAATGACTCATGTCCTGAATAATTTCTTTCTGAATGGCTGAGCAGGGCTGAGGAAGAGTTAAAATGGAAGTCAGACATTAATGTTTATACGTGTTTGCTTTTAACACTGCATAATTGTTACCTTCACCAATAAGTGACAAACATTTTGCTTATCAAGCGAAATGATGAAACGATGGTATGTCCAGGCTATAGTTTTATTAAATAAATGTATAAATGAAAGCAACATTTTACAGCGAAAAGTGTTCAATACAAGAATATCCTTGGTCATCATGCAATGCAATGTAATCTAACACCAAAAAATTCCACCCTTCATGAAGATTATAATTTCAAAAGGTGCGGATCTAGTTCTCATTTTGAAAGCTGCAGTTTGCGCTGCTGTTGAATTGCATTGGATTACACTAAGATCTTTCTGATATTTTGTCTGCCTTCATTAATACAAAAAAGACAGACAAAATCTGAAACACCAAGATTTAAACAGCATCAAATCTGCAGCTTCCAAAATAAAGTTGAGACAACTTAAAGCAGTTCCAACAAAACTCACAGTAGAACCTTTTTGAAGGCTGGATTTATTTCAGGGTTGTAAGATTAAACAGCATTAAATGTGGCTTGGTGAACAAAATAAGCTATGTCATCAGTATAACCTGGAATATACAGAGGGGCAGCTAACATTGTTTTACTTACCCTTGGCATGAGCAAGAAGCTTCCTCGATTCCACCTTCTTCAAGATATCTTCAAGGTCATTTGGTTCCACAAAACCCAAATCATCTACTGAGCTCACACCAATGCTTTCAAGTGTATCCAGTAAAGGCTGCACTTGGCGGTTGAAATCAATCTCACCAGATCTTCCATCGCTGTAAAAAAACTGTATGTATACCCACATGACAGTTTCAGGTTAAGGACAATTCAATTTGAGCGCAATTTCTGTGTGAATACCAGTGAGAAGATGAATTTTTAAACATCTTTTAACCATTTGGCCACAGAAAGCACACCATTTACAGTCTAAAAATGTTTTTGATTGTATAATTGTCAAGTGCATGATAACCTCAAGAAAAAAAAATGCGAAAACAGACACTGAAAATCTGATCAACACCAGTTAGTGGACCAACACATCAAATAACACTACTCATCCAAAACACCGTGTTTAAGGGACAGGACTGTCATTCCACACAGACTGTACGCAGGAAGTGGATAGAAATCCAAGCAGTGTTCAGCACTGATGCAAAGCATCCGTCTTGCTGCTTCCCCAATACTGTAGAGGCCATACTGCGGCATGTAGGCTGAAGAGTGTGGGCTCAAAAGGAAATAGACGAGCTTGTTGTCTTTGATCAGAATGAGCTCAATCTGTCCAAATTCCACACAGTCATCATTCTTTGTGCAAAGAAAGAATTTCTTTTTATAAGATGTACCCATCAACTGCACCTCAGTGGACACCAAATCAGGATCTGGGAGCAAACTTGCTTCAATGGCATCACGTACTTCATCACTGTACAAGTCAGGATGGAAAGGTGTTGAATTTTTCACTTGTAAAGTTGGTGCAAAGAAAGAGCTTGCATTCAGATATGCCTGAAGTAGCTGATGGTTGTTTGCAAGTGTCTGACAGACATTTTTGAAGTTCTGTTTCCTCCTCAAGCATCTTTTGAAGTATGAGTGTTTGCTTTCAAACCTCATGGTCCACAACCTTATGAGAGGGCCAAATTTGAGAATCAAAGAAGGATAGTGGGTAAGGTAGTGATGTTTTGGTTTAAGTTTCTCAGCTGCAAAGAGTAGTATCCTTGTTTCCAGATAATCCTGAATCTGAGTGCTGAGGAAACTTATCTGAGCTACAGATATCCTGGGGGCACAGACCAAATCAACAATCTCTTTCAGCTGAATCATTAGCTGCCACACCTGGTCCTCAGTGTCTTTGACTCTGTCACCAATGATCACAGGTAGAAGTCTCAGAAGACACCAGTTCTCTGCTGCTTGTCCACCAACTTTACTACCACCTTCAGTAACTTCAGAAGGAGAAGAACCAGCATCAGAACCTTGATACCTGAACTGTCTGATCCGTCTGTTCAGCTGTCTGTAGGTAAACCATTTTTTTACCTTCACAAAGTGCTTAATGTAAATAGCAAGGTCATACGCAACAACACCTTCAAACAGGTCATGACCTATGCAAGGTGGGAGGCCTGGCTGGCAAACATGGAAATATTCAAGAGTATTGAATACCGAGTCAAACTTCACTCCCTTCACATTTGCTGCCTCTGAATCATGTAGCTCTTGTACAGCCTCCTTGTAGGTTTGAACTGTTCTAACAGGAAATTGCTCTGAGACATTATGCATTTCCATTGTAGGAATGCAGCAGAACCTACAGCAGTAAGCTGAGCTGCTGAAGTTTTCAACGAAGCCACCTATGCTGTGGGAGCCAAGATTATCCCCAATGATGCACAACACTGTTGCCCGCACAACCTGTCCAGACTCAGTCACAATTCCATCTCTCTCAAGGTCTCGTAAATCTGACAACATCTTTGCAAACAGCTTGTCATGTGTGAAGTATTTAAAATCCTTCTCAGAACACATAAGAACAAGCTGAAGGTTGTCAACACAAGAACGATGGAATGGCTCAAAATTAGCAAGTGTAAAGTATACACCTACAATCTTGTGCTTTCGCCTTGCTGATCCAAGAGGGTTTGCAACCTCAAATGCGTCCTGGTACAATATGAGCTTTAAGGTTAAACCTGGCTCCATAAAAAGACTGTTTGACTTGAAAACAGTTCCATCATTTACATCAGACAACACAGTAGATGCAACATTACTGTGGGACTTTGCACACTCCCGCCTCACAACAGGGTCTTTTAACAATGCTTTTAAAGTTTCCTTGACAGGGATATACTGCACATAGCAGTCCCTCCTATTCTCATCTGTGCCTAGATGAACAGCCTGTGGCTGCACGTAGGGATAGTTTTGTTGGAAGTGCTGCTGTCTTCTGTACTCCGTTGAGAGATGAGAGCTGCATGATGAATGCAAATCTGCCCCACGCAAACAAGTCATTACAACTTTTATGTCGGTCTCTGACAAGTTGGTTTTATCAGCTAGTATGCCTCTGATCTGTTTCTTGGTGAATTCTTGGCAAATGGCATTCAAACTGTTTACCTCTTCAACTATCAGTTGTACAGTGGATGATGGAATGAGGCATTTTGCCTGCAGTTTCATGAAAAACATGCAAAGATTTTTAAGATATTATGTTCTCATTTCTGCATCATTTAAGACATTGTCAGGTTCCGTTCCACCTTGTCCTGAGTTAAAATTGCTTTCTTCTTCACAAAGTTCTTGCCCTGCACTCACTTGCTGTGTAGAATGTGTAGGATCTACGCACAACTCTGTGTCCTGTTTATGAACTCTTGAGATATGGGCAGTGAATGACGACCTGACCTTAAAAGTTTTGTCACAATTTGCAAATGGACACTTTACCATTTCATTTTTCATGAGATGTGATCTAAGGTGTTTTAGCAGATCTTTCATATGTGTGCACTGTGTCTGACAACCTGAGGTTCCACAGTGAAATGTTTGACCTGCATAATGACCTTGTGAAGTAGAGGTTTTGTGATTACGGTAGACATGTGCTTTGAAGGCACTGAACTTAAGAAACTGTCGTTTGCAGTCAGTATAACAACATGGATACTGAGCATTCGCTTCATGTCTATGCAGTGTCTGATGATCGACATAACCCTTTAGTGTTTTCAAAGATATTCCACAGTAGAGACATGCAAAATTGCTAGTCATTTTGGAGGGGGTTCTGACTTCTTTTTTTCTTTCTTTCTTTCTATTTCTTTTTTTTTTTAATTCGGCAAGCTTTCACAGACCTCGGTTACAGAGTGCAGGCAAACATGGCCACCATAACTGAATCCGCCTAACCGCGCATATGTTGAGGAAAGCACAATGCACTAAACAATTTTCTATACAAATTCTCTTAACGTCCTATTTAACATTTAGCGTCGACGCTTTAAATAAAAAGAAATTACTCATTACCAGGTCAGAGCGGGTCAGAGGAGAACGATGGTGTTTCGTCGTTTCTCAATTTTGCATAAGTTTAACAAGCTCACTTGTTGCTGCATGCGGAGGACGAGCACAGACACGTGCACGTGTAAGCTAGTTGATTACAATCACGTGTATAACACATCCACAGTGTAGAAGCGAAATGGTAGGCTGACCCAGGGTCCTAAATACCACCGAGATAAATGTCCATGCACATCCTGTTTTATGCTATGAAAACAATTAAAACCTCATTTATACAAATAGAGAGCATAGAAATATGCATAGAAAGGAAAGGTAAAATATATACTACATACTAAGACAAACATTTGACTTACCGAAGCTAAATAACACTTAGGGAACGGGTCTCGTTCGTAACCCGGGGACTGCCTGTAATTACAGACTCTCACAATCATTTGTCATTGCTGGGACGCTACACAAGATTACTGTATGTTAACTTGGTCTAATTAGGGTTCAAGTCTTATTATCACTACAAAAGAGCTCCTAAAATAGCCTAAATAGGCAAGACAGCTGCAGATGGGTGACAAATTAAAGGCAAAACCAACATAAAGTGTGTCAGTAAGGTGCTGGACATCCATGTGTCGCCAGAACAACTTCAGTGCACCTTGGCATTGATTCTACAAGTCTCTGGAACTCTACTGGAGGGATGGAACACCATTCTTCCAAAAGATATTCTGTCATTTGGTGTTTTGATGATGATTGTGGAGAGTGCAGTCTAACACAGTGGTTCTCAACTCCAGTCCTGTGGACCCCCTGTCCTGCATGTCTTTGTTTTAACTCTTCATTATCACAGTTAATTGAGCTCATCAAGGGCTTGGTGATGAATTGTCTGTCAGTCCTGGGTTAAAACAAAGACATGCAGGACAGGGGGTCCTGAGGACTGGAGTTGAGAACCACTGGCCTAACACACCAGTCCAAAATCTCCCATAGGTGTCCAGTTGGGTTGAGATCTGGTGACTGCGAAGGTCATAGTATATGATTCACATAATTTTCATACTCATCAAACCATTCAATGACCCCTCGAGTCATTTTGGGTGGGAACATTGCCATCCTAAAAGAGACCACTCCCATCAGGATAGAAATGTAAAGGTGATCATTCAGAACAACTTTGTACTGATTTGCAGTGACCCTTCCCTCTAAGTGGACAAGTGGACCCAAACCATGCCAGCAAAATGTGTCAGTTTTTTGTGAGCACTCTTGGTATTTTGACAGGGAAAATATTTTAATCTCTATGCTCTAGCACAACATTTTTTGTTGTTATTATTATAATGTACTGGTCCTCTACATACACACAGAAACACCCACCAGGAATGCAATAATAAAGGATATTTTGATTAAAATGATGAGGTATAACAATTCAGATAATTTAATAATGTCAAACTGTTCAGCAATTCGTTCTCTTTAAAATATGCGGTCAATTGTAATATCACCTCAAAGTTCTTTAATTTGTCAGAATGAAACTTTATTGTAAACCACAGAAAAATGATGTCAGCAAACAATTCTGTGTGGTGATGGGACGAAATTGTGCTTGCCGGGACTGTTCAGCCAATGAATGCCCGAGAATCACTTGTTTGAATCTGAGCGCCAGCTGCGCCAGGAGAACGGTCTGGAGAGGTCAAGTTCAGTTATTCACAGAATCACGCAGGACGATACAAGTCCCTGTTCGTGCCAAGTGTTAATGTTTAGCATCAGCTAAAGGTAATGTCTTGATTTTACTTTTTTTTTTTCAAATACCCACTACTTTGCTGGGACTGAAAACGGCTTACTTTGTATTTAGTTACTTTATTATGAATCATAGCGTTCTGACGTGAAGCTAAGTGATTTAGTGCGAGCTCACAGCTAAATTGACAAAGTGCACGGATTTAATGCTATCAAAACAATACCAGAGCTGAAGTGTTAACCCCTTTAACGAGTTGAGGGACGTTAGTCTAGAAATTTAATGTGATGATGCTGCAACTGTTAAGTTCAGTACAGGCAAACAGTGTAGTAGGCGCTTTTGGACCGGAGGAACGTCCGCACTGCAGGAATTGAGAACGATTATAGTTCTAAGAACGCCGTTTTTTTAGCTCCTACTTCAGGGTAGGTACTCTCCCAGCACAAGAGGAACCATGAGTGACGTGTACGGTGATTGCAGGGTCTTGACTGGGAGTCATGATGAATGATAAACTTCTTGTTTATTCGCAGGAACACTCGGAATCAAACTGGAGAACAAGTGGAGATCTAACCGACAACAGTGTCACGAGATTAGATTTTAAAAATCTCTAGGGATTTATACCAGGTAAGGTAACTTTCTAGGGTCAAAACAGTTGGACAGTACAGCAGTAATAGTTTATTTTCTCCTTTTTTCATTGGGGCAAAGTCCTCTGCTGCCGCCTTGAAATCAAATGTGTCCAAAATTGACTAGGCAAAAACCTGTAATAACTGGCTAAAGGAGACGCTGGGTGATTGGTCTAGATGTAAGTGTACGTTGATTGCAACAGCCGTTTTTAAAAATCCTTGTAAAACGTTACACCTTAGGTCACTTCAGCGTTCCTACAGGCAGTGTGAATGCAAACAGAAAAAAAGCTCTTTAAGGTATGTAGTCCTCGGTGGAGCTCCCCAGTGGGTAGTTCCTCTCAGTGATTCCCTAGAACTGTTTGATAGGAGTGTTACTTAGGCGCTGTTTACACCTTGCATTAGATCCGATTTTGATGATCCGATCAAGAGTGGACGGCCCGAAAGTGCGTCTGTGTACACCTGGCTTTAGAATCCGTCTCCACATGAGTCTCCAGTGTTCGCGATCGGATCTCACTTCCCTGCTCTGTATGCAAATAAACTCGAACATGATTTCCAACATGTTACCCCTTTCATTGGATTTCAGGTAGGCTTTTTGATTTTGATAGGAGATAGTGTTTATGACATGTGAGATAAAAATTCGGTGATCATTGATTGCTGATTTGAGACATTAAGCCACGTTAAGCTGTTTCCTTATAATTGGCGTCACTGGAGAGGAAAACGCTTAACCGAAATCCCGTATGTTGTTTTGATTTTGTGACAGGAGGAAGTGTTTCTGACAAGAGATGTCCGAGGGACATGTGGTGATCATTGATCATAGTTTTGGAATATTAAGGCCGCTTTTTCATGTTAAACGTTGTTGTAACCCGCGGGAAGCATCAATGCGCTTACCGTGCGTAGTTTGTCAGAAATTAAACGGAGAAGAAGAAATCAAAACAATGGCTGTGTCCGAAATGGCATACTAGCCTAGTATATACTGTGTACTGCACACTACTCCCCACCCTAGTATAGAGTATGGTATGCAAGTATGAGAACTTTCATGTAGTGTACTAACAGTCACATGACTGCCGCTGTCCGCCATGTTTTTTGAAATTTTTGGAGACTTGGAAATCACCACTTTGCATCATGGGATGCATTACCTGAAGAAGTGATCGTCCGGGTAACTGTCATGTACTGCAGCATTTTCACTTTTCAGGTACTGCATACTACTTACTACTTTTACATTAAGATCAGGATATGAGTAGTAGGCCTATGTAGTATGCCATTTTGGACACAGCCAATATTCATTTTGCCTGTTGTTTTTGTTGCACTTTAATATGACACTGTTGACGCGTGAATGAGTTTGTACTTCCGCGCACGCAGAGGACATCAGTTGAGTAGGCATTCGTTGAATGTGGCCAAGACCACATTTGTGTTTACACTGCTCAAAGAATGTGGTCATATGCGGCCCAGACCACCACTGAATGTGGTCTGAGCGATTGGATCTCGATGCGAGGTGTAAACAGGGCCTTAGTTTGTAATGATTGTTATTGTATTACTGAGCTTATTTCACGTGCAAACTTGGCAGCGGGCTAACAGTAAAAGTGGAAGATGCAGTTACCCCTTGATAGAAGTCCACAGCTACATGTGATTATAGTTATCAAGCTGACTAGGGTAATAATGAAAACCTTATGAAATTTGTGTGGCATTTTGACACAAAATTTGTGGAAACTGTACTTAAATAGTGATTACAATTTTAACCCTTGTCTTATTTCTTGGGCTTTTCTCTATTTTTTTGTCACTTCTGTTCCTGACATGTCAGAAAACCTCAGTTCAACCCAGTCATCAGGAGCGTATTTCGCTGTGTTCCCACATGTCTTCACAAGATTCCTAAAAGCAAGGGGACGTGACCAAGGTATGTTTTCTGATTGTGTTCACACAACATTAGAAAATGGAATAACCAAACCGATGCAGTATGAATGCTGGAATGTTAGTGTTGGTGCTACATCTTACACATACTATGATTCAAGATTTTTTTTTATGAATTTGTACGGCACCTGGGAGAAGCCACTGTGAGTAAAATTTAGAGCTGTTATTATTTGTGTGCATGTTTTCCTTTACTGTGCCCTCGAAATAATAAAGCGTGGTCTAACATGCGCACAAAATTACTTAAATTGAGCTCTCAAAGTGTGTATTTTGTGCTCGTTTTGTGAGCTCTCAGGTTTCAGTTCAGCAAGAATCTTCCTTTCTCACGCAGATACCTTGCTCTATGCATTTAGTATACGGTACATCCAACGATATGTGTGAAATCTTCCAGGGCCTTGGAGTTCATTCAAAATGAAGTTAGTAACATACCCCAAATCCTGATATTCACAACAGCGAAGACTGTTCGCCCTCAGCATTCTTTCCAATGTTTGTAAACTTATAACAATGCCATGGGTGGCTAGAGTTGCCGATATTTTATTGTAGGGCATCCCTAAACCAAAGTATACCCTTATCAGATCCACTGTCGCTAACAAAGTGCTGCACAGTTCGACAAGATAAGGGAAGAAACACAGGCCTATATAGTGTACACATTTTAATACAATGTGTGCACCATTTACTCCATGGTTCACAAATATTAAGACAATATTGTGCATATGATTTAAGATCTTGATGTGCACATTTAATAAATCATAGGTACGTTTAAGTAGATCGAGCTCACAATATACAATAACGTGTGTGTGATATTCTTTAACGTGCCCATGAAGTAAGAAAAAAAATTATTTAGCCTCTCTTGGGCTTCGTAAATTTGCCATAAAGGCTATATCATCAAACTGCTTATGATGCCTGACTAACAGACAACAAACTATTTAAGTGTTAGTTACAATGACAGAGAAAAGTGGCAAGTCAGTCATTGAAATATAGTAACTTCCAGTTGATCAACTAATTCAGATACTAATACCACAATCACTGATGATAACAATAACAGCAACAGTTATCATGATTTCAGATTTTGGCATTTTACATTACAATGGTATGCATGCTAAATTGATTTAAAAAGTGCACAGGATGTGTCAGAATTACTGTACATAGGTTGTGGGTTAAAACATAAACATTTGATTTTATCTCTTCACAGACGAGGCAGTGGCCACTGGCTTAATGATGGCTAACAAGATCATTGAGAGAAACCGCCCACAGTGTCCAAAGCCTGGAGTTATGGAATTTTCTTCCTTATAGATGCCTCCTAAGATGACTGACATCTTTCTCAGAGTTAATGATGAAACTGTTAATGATGAAATGTAGTGTCGGCTAAGGGTGAGTGAACTGAGACTGAAGAAAACAAAAGTGCACAGTGATAATGAACAGTGACATGTCATTCTGTTAGATATTTGATGTGAGCATTTCATATAGTTAAAGTTCCAATCCTTAAAATATTTTCAGCACACTTTCCATCTTAATGTTACTGTTGAAAATGCCCTAAACAACTTTGTGCAGGCCCCTTTTAAGGACTGTAAGAACTGTTTCAATTCAAATTCAATTAAAAAAGCTTTACTTATCCCCAAGGGTCAATTCCTGAGGCAGGCACAGTAAAAGGGCACAGAACAGAACATAAAAAGTAGATAAACAAACAGTGGCCACATTGTAGAACCAGTCCTGAATATAGTCTGGCTGAGTAGTCCTTCAGGTTGCTGGTTTTGTGCTGAACATGTGTAAATGAAACCAAGTGAGTTCTTTTGATATTCGTTTTCCACAAACTATGGATATTAAGAAACATTACTTGCATAGGTACTAGGTCTCATAAACTGTTAATATTTGTAGACTGTAGCCATTCAGAGTAGTATGCTAAGAACCACATGGCCATTGCAAAAAATGTGTACAGGTACTGAAATATTTTTTCAGCTTGTTCATATTGCTATAGATACTGTTTATATGCTAGTAGTTTGAGTGACTTATTATAATGCATAGTATAATGCAACTAAAACTGTAGATTGTGCTGGATTGATATTGATTTGATAAGCAAAAAGTAACAAATAACCATCAGTTGTTTATTTTGAATAATAGATTTAGTTGTCATGATTGTTGAGGTTCAACTGTCAAAATAAAAAGATTGAAAGCGTGTATTGTTGTTGAGCTTTTATTGTACCATGGCTTCACATTGTTTTATAAGAGCAACAGTGTATTGGTTGATGTGTAAGTATGTAAAATTAAAGTAAACCATTCTTTTATCTACTGAAGTAAAAGGTAATTGTGGAAGATGTTCACGTGATTAAGCGTATTGATTACTGTATAAAGCCTGGAATTTAAGGGAGAAAATAACCACAAAAATATGTATACTTACAGGAATATATTGTAAAATTGATAGATCTAAATGTAGTTTTACCAGAAACGTAATGTTTTTACATGCAAAGCACTGTAAATGAATTGGTAAGGGTTGCACATTTAATGGATCATTTGATGTTAAATTAAACTTTAGCTGTATTTTAACATGTTATTGGTTTTTATTATGGTATATAATTGTTTGATAATGCCAAATTTCTGTGAATACATTGAAGGATCACATAAAATAAAAGCTTAGATCTGTGAACACACTAACCATAGACTATTATATAGGGTTAATCACGTGTAATTTTACATTTTTTTTCTGTATTTAACCAGTAGAATCTAGTGCTGTAACAGTGAGATCTCATAGATAAACAGTACATCGTAAAAGTTTGCAGGCAGATCAACCAATATTTAACTGTTATCCATTGTAAATTTATAGGATAAGAACATTTATTGACAGATTTCCTGTGTTGACAAAATTTTAATAAGATTTAATAGACAGTAAAGTGACCGTTACTTTAAATAGCTATTCTTTATTTTACTTTAAAAAATCTGTACTATCACAGGGGCATGTTGTAGATTGATTGAATAATTCCATGAATTAACATAATTATGCTGTTAATATAAAGATAGCAACCTTCAAAATGTAGACTTTAAATTTATATTTGCAGTATTTCCTTGATTTTATTACAGTTTGGAGATGTTTTCTAACAATAAAAATTTGTAATTTTACTAAAATTTGAGCGTAAAATTACAAAGAATACCCACGGGGAAAAGCTGTAATTTTACAGTAATTCATTGTTGAATTATGTATAGTATTTTGCTGTGATTTTTTGGGAACTGTTTGGCATCTTTTGCTGCCAGACATTTTACCGTTTTTTTACTTTTTTTTTACAGTGTACGGAGTCGCCAATAAAATTAGTGAAAGAGAAATTGGTTGAAAAGTGATGCCTTCTCTGACGTTATGTGGTGGAAGTTAAGCAGAATCAAAATATTATTATTATTATTATTATTATTATTATTAGTTATCGTTTTCTTGAACATTTCACAAACTATTATCAGCATCGTAAGCAGTTTAAGAGTAGGCTATGTACTTTGCGCACGTATTCAAAGTCACGTGCCCAAAAACCTTTGCCGTAATTTAATGGGGATGAGCACATGCACAGAATAGTACAATTTACATTGTGTGCTAGAAGCGCATATGCTTTAATCAAATTAATTTACTTGAAGAATTATATTCATTACTGAAATATTAACGCTGTTTTCAAACATAGCTGTAAAGCCATTTCTGCAATGTAATAATTTTGGTGTTCTTAATCCTCCAATGAAGAGACCAAACCTTGTGGTCAAACTTTCCAGAACGACTAACCATCTGATAGTTAGCACTCGCGCCAGCACCGCTTAGCAGTGACGTAATAACATTACAGCGTGAGAGAATAAATCTGAAAAAAAAAGAGAGAGAGAAACAGTAAGTAACTGGAAGAAAAGCTTTGCGGTCACAGTTGCAACCTTCCTTAAATCCTAAATCTTTGTAGACTGCGCGGAGTTCATCAGGTTACTCTTTACTTACGCGCAAAAGGTAATTACCCTCATGACATGACGATATGTGGAATTCTGTAGCATTTTAGCATATATGAAATAGCTCTACACTTAGGTTCCTCTTGCGTCTGATAAAAGAGTCACAAACATACAAAACAAGCTCTTTCTCTCTCGAGCACAGCTCTCCATATGCAAATCCACAGTTCTGAATATGCAAAGAAGTGGGCTTCACCTTAACGCTGCTCACATCAAAGCAACACAACTTCAGGAGAGTTCACGAAATCGTTGTTTTCATCAAACAGAAAGCTTCAAGGTGATGGGTTTTTTTTCGATTAAATATGCTATAAATAGATTCTTTTTTTAAACTTTAAATATGTTGGCTTTTCATTTACAAGTCCGTTAGATGATACCTGTGACAGTACACACCTGTATCAAATAAGCCCTCTCCTCTTTAAGACCAAAGAGATGTATCAAAGTGAGATAAAGTCCCTTAAGAAAAAAGAGCTGATCTCCGGTTACAGAGTCTCAGCTGTATAGCAGGTGCTCAGCTCTGATGGACTTCCTCCTCTCTCTGAGTGATAAGTAAGTTTCTTAATCAAGTTCTGAAATTTAGGAAAGATATTTAAGCGTCTTCAGCACACAGAAGGGGTGTACAGATAGATCTGGCAACCATTTAACAGACCCGTCTGATTCTGGTCAGACCAGAATTGTGTTTATTATATTGCATTGTATTTATTTTCTCATTAACTTTATTACATTATTTCAGTCAGTGTGTTAATATTTCACTTTGAACCATGGCAAATTTGTAAGATCTTTGTGCTTTATTGTGACCTCTTTACGCACTAACATGATAAGCAGAATACACCTCTCTAACCCAAATGTGCTGATTAAAAGAGGGTTCAGTTTTTATACAGTAATTTAGCTTTTAAAAAAAATATGGGTCCAGGTTTTTACAAACATTTAAACTGCAATTTGTTCTTTACAGGCAGTGGAGGGTCATACTTATGTCTGATCGGACAACAAAGAGTCATCTAGTAAAGCTAATGAAACAAAGTATGAACTTCGTGACTAGGGGAGTTGTCGAAGTTCCTTCTCCAGTAATTGAACCCAGAGCTGGAAGTTCTACAGCAGGGGTGTCAAACTCAAATACACAGTGGGCCAAAATTTAAAACTTGGACAAAGTTGCGGGCCAACATTGGTATTTATTGAAAAAATCTTCCTCCAGATATAACAATGAACCTTTTCATATGGACCCAAACAAGTTTTGCTTAAACACTGAATATGGAACAAGCAAAACTTAATACTATACAAAAAATAACTTAATATTGCACACATGCAAAATCAGATTTCAAATTAAAAAAAACATCAATGGCATTCATTTCTTAAATAAAATTTAAATAAAAATCGTATGCCTGTTTTTTATTTGCAGCTTTCTGATTTAGATTTCAACAGTAACCTTTTTCCGCAGACTAATAATATCTAAAAATAAAATAACAAAATCTAAAAATAAAATAACAACAATAAACCAATTAACTAATAATAACATCCTTCAATGAACGTGCAACCATTAAAGCCCATGTCTTGGAGTAGCAAAAAAAGTGCATAAAGAAAACGTTAATTATAGCTCAGTTTGCTACACACTGATCTACTCTGATATGCCCAACCCAGACACCTGGCATCTCCTCTTGGATGCTAGTCTAATGTTGTACTCCTTGGTTATAGCCACGTTGACTCCGCATACAAGACAAACAGGTCTGTCTTTTACGTATGTAAACAGATATTCTGCCTCCCACCTGTCCAGAAAACTCTTTGTTTTCTGCCTTTCTTTTCGCCATTTTTGGGAAGGGTAGCACGGTGCCAGTAGTAGCATGAGGTCGCTATGACTACTGTCAACAGAGGAGAGGATGTTGATGGGCCCTGTCCTGACGCGCCAAAACACCAGCAGAGCATTCTGGGATTTGTAGTTATCGTGTCGTACCGCCCTCCGCTCGCAAGGCGTCTGCCCCAGAGTATGGCAGTAGTATTAGCGATACATGCGCTGTATAATACCGGCGGGCCAGCTCTAGTAGTCATTTGGTATTGTCTCGCGGGCCAAATATAATTACACTGCGGGCCGAATTTGGCCCGCGGGCCAGAGTTTGACACCTATGCTCTACAGGGTCAGTTAAAACACCCCAGGAGCAGGAGCAGTGGGTCTTGCCCAAGGGAACTTTAGCCATGGATGTTGTGGGAGGGGAAAGTGCTGTTTGTCATCAGAGGTAGCCATTCCAAGTAAGTCCTTGGAAAACAGAAACTATGTCTATGCCAATGCACATCAGTTTTGCAATGTAATTGATCTACACTAAGCACAGAAGAAGAAAGGTGAAGTAAATAAGGTGTCCGTGTGCATGCACAGTAGCCGTGGCAACTTTTGTTGAAGAAGTTCCAGATGTTACTTCCACAGTTCTGTCTCTTCCCAGCTGACCAAAATTACTGGTTATATGAACACCTCAGTTAGCCACTGATTTAGTCCGTTTATTCAAGTGGCTCTGGTAACTGTTAATGGATTGAGGACACTGAAGATAAGTGTAGAGGTACTGATTTATTTGTTACTGTTGTTTTTGAAGGACTCGGACTACTTCTATGGAGAAAGTGGGCAAAAGGGTGTGCTGTAGGCCTCTACGGGAGCTCTTTGGGCTCACAGAGAAAAACATCGGTGAGTATGTTCATATGCTTCTCAAACACTCCCTTAGCATGTACCACTCAGGCCAGCCCAGGCCCACATCTGTCTCATCTGAGACGGTGAATGTTGTTGTGGAAAAAGTTGTTTATGAGGTTAATGTCACAATTAAAAAAAATCCATTGAAAATCTGGCTTCGGATTGATCCGCCCAGGTGTCCCTCCAAATTCAGAATGCGATCACCGGGAACACTGCACGAGCTGTGGTCCACAAGATTGCCAACAGGCTCAGTGCCCTGTTGACCGGACAGATACCACGTATGTGCAAGGACCGCTCACCTAAGAAGACTGGAATTGAGGCTGAGATAGCCTCAGTGACTGGTGAGGTGATGTCTGCTTTTGTGGACACAACAGAGAGCTTCTTGAGTGAAACTGGAAAAGACAAAAGCGATCTGCTCTCTGGTGTCAGGGACAGCATAAAGATTATGGAGTCCAGTGTTAGCACCGGGGCGGAAGCTTCGTTTTGTGAAACCGCTGAAAAAGGGACTGTCTGTCTGTATGTCTGCCAGGCTCCAGAAGTCCTGAGACTTGGAAGCGAGAGTTTTCCAACTAAGACCTCAAAAGCCATTAGTGAAATTCTTGCAGAACGAGTGAGTAGTTTTCACTTGTGCGCTGCACCTGTTACAGCCTCATGCTCCTGTCCTGAACTGCACTTCCATTTTCCTCAGTATACTTGCCCATTGGATGTGGAAAGAGCTGCACAGGAAATAGCAGCTTACCTGGCCACTAAAATGGAAACCCTGCTCAATTCCACTGCCAAGAGTCAGAGATTCACCAGAGAATGGGGTTTTACTAAAAGTCTATACCCTAGAGTTTAAATCAAACTGAAAGACCTTTTCACCAAAGGCCAGACGACAACAAAAGAGGAGAATGTGAAGAACGTTGTCAGCCATGTTCTTCTGACAATCCAAGATGAACTTCAAAGCATCAAAGATTCAAAACATAAAGAACTCGAGACTGCAAATGAAATTGTGGATGCAATGTTAGAGAACATTGGAGTGGCAGATAGTAAGTCAGGATCAACATCCACGCTGGAAGGCCTGCCCTGAATCTTCAGCCATCTTGACCTCCCGGGCATCCCAACTCCATCTGTTTTCACAGACAATGTAATTCCAGTCATAAGGAATGCAGTGGTTGATGATTTAGAGCCTGAGCCATCTCTGAGTAACAAGCTCAAGGAAACCACGCCTGTGGTAGTGGAGACAATCATCAAGAGAGTAGAAGCAACAGATGAGCAGGACATTATCCCCAGACACAGGTTACCCTGCTTCTATTCAGAGGAGGCTTGAGAAACTGACATCCACATAGAGACTTGGAGAGATTTCCCATGATCTTGCTTATGAGGTTCGTCGGCTGTTTACTGAGTGCAGTGACATACCATGTGTCGCACCAGCGCCTGCTGGTAGCATGTCAGATTCAGTCGTCTCTGCAATTTAGCACAGGGAGAAAAACCCGTGGTCTCAGAGATGGTTTATATGTTTGCAGAGGAGTCTGTGAAAAAGCTGCTTGTCCCATGTCTGTTTCCTTCCTCCACTGTGACGTCCAGTGTTCAAGATAGCTTGATTGTAACATGTAACGATACTGTCGAACTTGTCACCAAACTGATTCACAGTGAGGTTATGGACATGATTAGCAGTCAGGTTTTCAAGACCATCAAGGAATCTTTCAGTGCTACAACCGTGGATATTCCGGTGTCCTCTACTACTGCCTTGGCTACTGATGAAAGGATTGATGAAAGTGTTCCGATTACTCAAGATTCAGCCACATCTGTCACACCAGCCGTGGCTGAAGCTGAATCCAATGCCGTTAACAATGTCTCCACCCTCATTTTAATTAGATTCCTCTCTAAGATTGAAACTGATAAAGAGTTGACATCAAACCAGATGACATCAAACCTGGTTATGTGAGAACCAGGTGGCTAAGCCTCTGTGGCCTGAAATAACTGGCACTTTATACACTGATGTGGTTGAAACGGTTGATGTGGATATGAGAAAGTTCTGAAAATGGCACAGGATCCTGAGGATATCTCCATCGACCACGCCATATTGATGTCAATGCAGAAAACACTCTGGCAGGAAGACCCATCAGCTCCATCTACCGTGCAGGCTGAATCTGAAAAGGCTGTTATGATTAAGGCCGAAAAGAAAGGATGGAGGGACAAATTCAACCTTTAGAAAAAACACAAGAAGACTAAAAAGGATCTTTTTCAAGGATGCTGCATCTGTTTCTCCAATTGTAGAGTCACCAGCTGATCAACTCTCCTCAGTGTCTCCACAGAATGACAGTGAGCCTGCAGCAAAGAAGCCAGGAAAATGCAAGTTGTTCAGCCTTCTGTTTGCCACCCTTTTCAAATCCTTCAAGTCCTAAATTCCATCCAAGGACAGCCAGTAGCCCATCAACCCCTAATGTATCAGTAAGAAACAAAATTTGATACTATAATTCTTTTTCTTTTCTTTTTTTTTTGTCTGACTATGAGCATACCCCAAAAGAAGAACCCAGGAAAACAAAACTCGTTCAACTGACTACCACCATTTTCAAGTCCCTAAATTATATCAAAGGACAACCAGTGCCCCATCAACCTCCAATACATTAATACGAAGCAAGGCTTATGAAATGCAAATCTTTTGAACTTTCTGTTTGTCTGACAATGAGCATGCCCCAAAAGAAGAACCTGGGAAAACGCAAACTTGCCTGCCACCATTTTCAAGTCCTAAATTCCATCCAAGGACGTCCAGCTGCCTCTCTGCCGTCTCCACCATCTCTCCGCAGTGCAACAATGAGCCTGCACTAAAGACAACAGCAGGAAAAGGCAACACGTCCAGTTGACTGTTTACCACCATTTTCATGCTCAAGTCCTGAATTCCACTCAAGGACAACTCATCTATTTCAAATAAAATTTGAAAAATATCATTTTGAATTTGTGTGCATGTGTGTCATAACTTAAGACAACCTAATATGTATAGTTGTGCTTGTAAAAACTATCAAGAGTATTTCTTGGCCACCTTAACGCAACGTTTCTTTTAGACAAGACTGACTTAATGAGTGAACCTCTTCTGATATGCACTGTGTGTGGTACATAGAGAACAGAGGATGTTTATAACATTTTCACACACACTCACACACAAAGTACAAATAATCTTATAATGTTGTTATGATGTTTTCTCAGTGACCTGTTCATCTCATTAGTCTTGTTTAACTAATTATGATCACATACAAACACATTAGTCAACACTGTCAACTACAATTCATCTTCATTTCTACATCCATACTGAATATATATGTCACAAATGTGTATGTACAGTATATGAATGAGATGTAATTGTCTAAGACATTCTCTGCATCATAATCATATCAATTCATTCTCACTCACTCAAAAAGGTTCCAGCATCATATTTAAAATCACCACAGCACCCCTGGAGTAACTGGAGCAAACCAGCGGAAGGCCCTGAAAGACCTGGCTGAAGAGGCTGAGAAGAGCAGCTTTTGACTCTGGCTGAGGAGAAAGGAGAAGTGTTGGAAGTAACACCTAACATGAGGGCTAGCTGCAGGGGGCGGGAGGGAGACGTGGGGTGTGACAGGCAGTAATGCCATAGCAGGTCAACACCCACCTGTATAATCAATGTTATCCTGAGTATCCTGTCTTCAGTTCACTTCATTTCTGTTGTTTACTACATGTCTACTACTTGTATTGTATTGCTTGTGTGAATACATTAGTTATTATAACATGTATTTCATGATCCGTATGAAGTTCATCCTAAACATTGCAAAAGGAAGTAGAGAGAGAAAGAAATCAAAACTTCATTGTAAATGAAACACTAGCAGGAAACCTGAGAGGGAGAAACTCACCGTCGGAGAGTCAAATCACACTGGCAAAAGGAAAATGAAAACATTACAGGCATGAATATTTGATAATATTTGGAAGGAGAAACAAAACCGAGACAAACACAAAGCAGATTAAAATAACTGACAGACGACTGTTAACATCAGTCTAAAAGATGCAGAAAGAATGCTGACGATTCGTAATCTGGGATTGCTGACACTGGGTAAAATGGACCCTCTTAGTCTGGCTATCTGCACCATTGTTTTGGGTTTTTTTTCCCCAAAAAGTAACTAACTCTAAGGACAGACTGGGAGTAGATTAGGCTTTTGCTAATGACAGACTTGTAAGGCGCTGTACAGACTTTGTGTCATTACAACTGTGGATTTCAACTTCGTGCCAATGTAACGGTCTTGATTCTTCATGTATCGTTAACTCTGCGTTGTGTATTTTTTTGTCCGTTTAATAACCTCTCCGAGTCGATATTTGTGATCATTGAAGTTTATTCGTAGATTCCCTGACAACAATAATAACACTTTCAGTATCTTCACTCTCCAGCAACACCGAAACCACAGGAAAACACTATAAAAAAAGAAATGTTAGCTGCGTTGCCCAGCGACAGCCGGTCAAACAGCTGATATGCATCTGCTAATCACTATAAACAGCTATATAAAAACGTTATATTTCATCAACGTGTTCTTTAATGTTACATCAAATATTATTAATAATAAACAAAATAACTTAGATATAATTTTGGAACATGAGGTTGAATAAATTAATGAGTGATTAAACTTTTCGACCTACCCCTCTGTTACCGGTTAAAAGACTGGGAAGAAGGGGTGGAGTCTTACTTCCCAAGTCTGTATAGGCACGAGGGGCGGGGTCTCGGGCTCAAATAGATAAACAGTATGTGGCAAGTGGAATATTACATAGATCTGCTACACCAAATTTGGATTTGAAGCTTGTTTATGGTTCGTGTAGGCTAATGCTCTCATTTGTATACTGTTTCACTGAGCACTTATTTATATACATCTGTGTAGACATTAATCGTGTACATGATGAATTACAGTACAACTATAAAGAAACTTCAAAAATTTCACTGAAGTTCCAAAAACCTCAGGGGTGAGATTTAAATAAGAAACACAGAGGAAAATGAATAATAATTCTCAGTATGTTGACAATATTGTTATGACATCATTACAATTACAATTTCAGTGGTGTTTTTACTTATGAGATGACTAAGAGTACTAATTAATGTCTTATTATCTCCAGGTGCCCAGTCGGTTAAACTGAGAGAGTTGTGACCAGATCAATCAACTTGTATTTAGCACATCGGTGCGTGTTAATGAAGCTATAGGCTAATTTCCTCAAAAATGGCTATTATCGTAAAATATGAGACCGTAACACTGTTTTTCAAATTCAGTGACTGCTTACCGTGTAGCGGGACAAACGAGGCGACCTGAAAAAACCAGCACTGGAATGAAACATTTTCACAAAATATTTTTATCACTCCCTCATGCAAATTATTGTGAAGTCAATATCTAGCTACCTGCCCTAGCTACCTTGCTAGGGCAGGCCTTCAATTTACGTCCTTCTTCAATTCAGTGACTTAGTTGCGATGAAGGGGGTGATTTACTATCCTTTTGCTCCTGTTTCTTCAAGGTCGGAACTTTCCACAAATTCACAGCATTGTTAACAGCACTGTTAAGGAATTAAAGTAATCTGTTCAGGAATATACACACGATGTTGTCCTTGCTAACTAATCCAATTTACTCTGTTTGCTCAATTTAAAAGTCCGTTTACCTCATGAATTATGATGAAATGAAGGAAATCTTAATCACAAGAAGGACATGTACTAACATAAATGTGAATGTGAATTTCTATAGTTACTCAGATATTCTTCCGAAAGATCAATGCATGCCCCATATTATGGGAGTAATTACAATCTGACGCTGTGACGGGTTCGAAATAGTGCAGACATCGCAGAGGAACGACATCATACAGTTATCACGTGAGAAAAGAAATTCGACAGAAAGCTGTGAGAGAAACCTTGGGCCTTGTGTAATTCGAAGACAGATTTCACGGGTATCAGTCAGGGCCTTCAATAATTGCGTTTTATCTAAAGGGAACTGGTAAGCAGGTAATTATATTATGGACGAGACGATGTAATTTGCAAAATGTTAGCTCGCATAAAACAAACTACATTTAGGTTCCCCTCGCGTCTGATCAGAGTTTCAGTCATATAAAAACGAGTTCCCTCCTTTTTTCCCTCGAACTCAAAGGACAGTAATCCAACGTGATAATAATGACGCACTAAAATGTTCATATTCAGGCATTGTACCTTCAACTGAATTTAATTTAACTAGGCAATGCCTTAAGGCTGGAGTCTCGGAGCTGTCCTGATAGACACGGAGTGAAATAATTAAGTATGTATAAAACAAAGCACTACAATCATACCACAAAATCATGTCTTATTTGTTATTGATATTTGTTATGGACATGTAAAGCCCTTTGAGACTATAAATAGTGATACTGGACTCTAATAAACTATAATAATAATAATAATGATGATGATGGTGATGATAATAATAACAATAACAATAATATATATTATATTTTAATAATAATTAAATTGGTAATTAACAATTTTATATTATTATTATTATTATTATTATTATTATTTTGTAGTGCTTATTCGTGTAGGTTGGTCGTGGGCCCAAGAAGCAGGTTTTACTTTTGCAATTATGACGTCACTAGCGCAGCGTATAAAAAGGGCTCCGTTGCAGGGTCGCTCACTTCGCAGTAAGAAAGTTTACTGAACGACCAAAGGAAGAAAACCCTCTCCGGCGGATAACGGACAGCTTCAAGGTAATGATCCAGTTTACGTTTCATTTTAGACAGTGGACTATAGAGAACTACAAATTTTAATGATAGGGTGTTGTTGTAATTTGTGGAGTTTCTGTTGTGTTTGATAGGGTATTTATTTAGTCATTATAATGTCATTATTGTTTGCTGTAATAACATGTATGGAGTAGACATACAAATGATACAAATAATAGGCTATTACTGCATGATTACGCGGGCGCAGTGGGTAGCGCCGCAAGGGCTATCTGAGACCTCACCGCAAGAGGGTCTCAGGTCGGATTCCCGGGCGGCCGGCCGGCGGCCAGGGTCCTTTCTGTGCATGGATTTCCTCCGGGAGCTCCAGCTTCCTCCCAGAGTCCAAAGACATGCAGGTTAGGTGAACTGGAGACGCTACATTGCCCCGGGTATGAATGTGTGTGTGTTTGTCTGGGTGCCTGTGATGGACTGGCGACTTGTCCAGGGTGTTTCCCTGCCTTTCGCCCTGTGAGCGCTGGGATAGGCTCCAGCAACCGGATTATCACAATATGGGTAAAGAATATAGGTTTGAAACAAATGTTGCTTTGCATGGTAGTGCTTTGCATCCATCTATATAGTTCTATCTCGGTGGCCATGCCCGCAATTTATTATTTTTTCAAACAATACAACCGTTAGATTACAAAAAAAAAAGAAAAAGAAGAAAAGGTTGCATATTCTGTCAGATTAATAAAACTTGAAAAAGAACATTTTTAAGGCATTTCCTAATACCAGAAATGAAATGTGAAACAGCCCACTGGAACTGGTGTTACCTGTGCTTTTTGTAAATTGTATTGAATAAAGTTTCACTCTGCTGCTCTACAGGATTCTAAAAAACTGTATCCGTGCAAGATGAACTCTAGTAACCAAAAAGGATCAGTCTCAAATGCCATAGAAACTGAGCTCTACAGCAAGAGCACACCTGTGCTTGACTTCCTGCTCGCCCTGAACGATAGGTAAGTTTCTTTGTGGAGTTTTACTTGAAATTTAAGCAAGAAAGTGAAGTTTTGAGTGCAGCACCTCCAACTACAAAATATCTCTGATGGTCCCTAGAGGCAAATTTAATCAAATTCTGACAACCATTTGATAGACCAGTGTAGTCAGGCCAGTTGCACTTATTGTATTGTACTGTGTTTTTTTTCCCCCCATACCTAATCATTTAAGTAAATTTGTTACGTCATTTTGAGCCAAATGTGTAATATTTTTATGCTTACCTTTCAATGTAAAAAACATGATGTGTCTTCTTTGAATGTGTTATGGTCATTTATTTATTTATCTATTAATTTATTTTACAGGCAGTGGGAGGTGATACGTCATGTGATGGGGGATGAGGGGGCAAAGTCTCGCATGGGAAAGTTGCTGAAGAAACTGATGAACTTTGTCACCATGGGAGTCCTGGACGTCGTCTCTCCAGCATATCTCACCATCCTAAACTCTGAGCCCAGAGCTGCGAGCTCCATGGACTCTGTTGAAAGGACTGCGTCGCTTCAGCCATCTCTGAGCACCGTTTCAGAGCAAAGTGAGAGCAAGGCACCTGCAGGATCCAGCACTTCTCCCAGTGTCCATTCTGCGGTCCCACCCAAGAGGTATGCTGGCCAAAAGCTACCATATCAAATGAAAGCCTGTAGGCCAGAGAGATTTTGTCATTTAAAATAGCCCTACCTAAAAGGTTCTTACCGTATCTGAAATTGAAACCATGTCTATGCATGTCTATGCACCGTGTCAGTATTGTGAGTTAAATCATTTACCCTCAGCACAGCCAGGATGAGGGAGATAAATGAAATATGTGAAATCCACCCATGTGCATTGATGGTTACCACCTCTCTTCACTCAAAGATCTGACTTGTTGAGAAAGTTGTGTTGTTACTTCTGTAGATCCTTCCCTGAGAAAGTTCTAGATCTTACTTCCATAGCTCCCTCCCCTCTGAGCTCACTAAACTATTGTTTGTATCAACACTTCAGCTGGACACCAATGCCATAATTTAGTCAAGCGGCTTTGGTAATCGTTTAAACCTGCAGGAATGGAAATGGAATGTTGTTTACGGACTGAGTATATATCTATTCAAAATAAGTACAGAAGAACTAATTTATTTCTTGCTGTTATTGAAGGACTCAGGCTACTTTTATGGAGAGAGTGGGCAGAAAGACATGCTGTGGACCACTACAGGCGCTCTTTGGGCTGACGACCAAAAACATCAGTGAGAGCGTTCGTACGCTTCTCGAGCGCTCCCTGAACAAAGGCCAGAAAGGCCGACCTGGCTCTGCATCCGTCTCGGCTGAGACGGTAAACGTCATCGTGGAGGAAGTCGTCCATGAGGTGAACATAACAATGAAAAAGTCCATGGAAAATCTGGCTTTGGATCAGACTTCTCAGTTACCCATCCAAATTGAGAGCGCAATCAGAAGGAGCACTGCACGAGTTGTGGTCCACGAAATTATGGACAGGGTCAGTGCACTGTTAACTGGACGGATGCCATGTGTCTGCAAGGGCCACTCACCTGAAAAGACTGGCATTGAGGCTGAGATAGCCTCCGTGACTGGTGAGGTGATGTCTACTTTTGTGGACACAACAGAGAGCTACCTTAGTGCGACTGGAAAAGACAACAGCGATCTGCTCTCTGGTGTCAGGGACACCATAAAGATAATGGAGTCCAGTATTAACATGGTGGAGGACGCTTCCCTCCAAGACACCACTGGAGAAGGGACGGTCTCAGAGACTTCCTGCCAGGCTCCAGACGTCCCAAAACTTAGCAGCAAGAATTTTCAAGCCAAGGCTACAAAAGCCATCAGTGAGGTTCTTGTGAAACGAGTGAGCAGTTTCCGCTTGTGTCCTGCACCTGTGACAGCCTCACGCTCCTGTCCTGCCTTGCACTTTCATGTTCCACAGGACACTTGCCCAATGGACGTGGAATCAGCAGCACAAGACATAGCTGCTGAGCTGGCCACCAGTATGGAAACTCTGCTCAGTTCTACTGGCAGGACTGAAAAATCCGACACAAGAGCCTGGGGTTTTACTAAAAGCACGTACCTTAGTATTTGGAACAAACTCAGAAACTTTTTCACCAAAGGCCAGACTGCAACAAAAAAAGAGAACGTGCAAGAGAACGCGAAGAAAGTCATCAGCAAAGTTCTTCTGACGATTCATCACGAACTTCAGAACATCAAAGAAACTGAATATGAAGAAGAACTGCAGATGGCGAACGAAATTGTGGATGGAATGTTAGAGAACATCGGGGTGGAAAGGAGCCAGTCTGGAACACCATCCGTGTCGGAAGGCCATGTCCACAGCAGCATCTCTGTTAACCTCCCGGGCATCCCAACTCCAACCGATTTAGCGGAGGACATATTTCCAGTCATAAGAAGCACGGTGGTTGATGATTCAGAGCCTGAGTCATCTCTGAGCGACAAGCTCAGGAAAACCATGCCTGTTGTGGTTGAAACTATAATCAAGAGAGTGGACGCAATGGATGAGCAGGACAGTATCTTGGACCCCAATGATCCCGTCACTATGCGGAAGCGGATTGAGAGGCTGACGTGCACAGAAAGACTTAGAGAGATTTCCCAAGATCTTGCTAACGAGGTCCGTCGGCTGTTTACTGAGTGCAGCGACACCCTATGTGTTGCACCAGCGCCTGCTGGGAGCATGTCAGATTCGGCTGTCTCCGCAACTTGGCATAGAGAGAAGAAAACGGAAGAACCCATGGTCTCAGAGATGGTGTACATGTTTGCAGAGGAGTCTGTGAAGAGGCTGCTTGTTCCGTTTCTGTTTCCTCCTGTGACATCCACTGTTCAAGACAGCTCGACTTGTAACGACACAGTCGAGCTTGTCACCAAACTAATTCACAGTGAGGTGATGGATACAATTAGCAGTCAGGCTGACAAGACTATGGGGGAATCTTTTAGTGCCACAACTGTGGATGTTCCAGTGTCCACTATCACTGCCTTGGCTACAGATGAAAATGTTCCGATTACCAAAGATTCAGCCACGTCTGTCATACCATCCATGACTGAAGGTAAATCCGACGCCGGTAACAGTGTGTCAACCCTCATTTTAGTCAGACTGCTCTCTAGGATGGAAACTGATAGAGAGCTGATAACCAAGATGACCAACCAGCTTGTTAAAGGGGCCCTGTGTGAGAACCATGTGGCTAAGCCTCTGTGGCCTGAAATAATGGGCACTTTATACTCGGATGTGGTAAAAACTATTGGATATGAGAAAGCCCTACAAAGGGCACAGGATGCTGAGGATACTTCCATTGACCATGCCATATTGAAGTCACTGGAGAAAACACTCCAGCAGGAAGATACGTCAGCTCCATCTACTGTGAAGGCTGAAATCCAAAGGCACGTTACAGCTAAGGCCAAAAAGAAAGCTAAAAAGATCAAATTCCGCATCAAGAAAAAACCCAAGAAGAGGACTAAAATTGAAAAGATATTTTCTGAGGATGCCCCATCTGCTTCTCCACCTGCAGAGCCTTCAACAGACCTACTGTCCTCAGCCTCTCCACAGACCAACAGCGAGTCTGCAGCAAATAAGGAGCCAAGAAAGCGCAGTATGATCAGAAGACTGCTCGCCACTGTTTTCAAGGGCTTCAGACGCACCTAAATGCCACTCCAAGACAGCCAGTACCCCCCCCCCCCCCCCCCAACCCCCCCTTCACCAAAAGCAAAGACAAAAAAACCCAAAAACAAACCAAAACCAAAACAACAGCAACAAGAACAACAGCAACAAGAACAACAACAACAACAACAACATCAACAACAACAACATCAACAAGAACAACAACAACATCAACAACAACAACATCAACAAGAACAACAACAACAACATCAACACATAAATTAATAAATAAAAAATTAAAAATATAATTATCTTGTGCTTTCTTTTTGTGTGAAACAGCCATATGACAGTAATAGTACACTGAGAACAAAGAGTGTTTTGAACATTTTCCCTTTTTACACACACACAGACACACACATGCACACATACAAATGGTGTTCTTACGTTATGACAGTGAGTGTGTCCAAAATCACTCACTACTCACTATGTAGTCCACTATATAGTGAGTTCGCCATTTTGTAGTGCTGTCCCAATGTATACTGAGAATTATTATACTCTATATAGTGGACTGAAAGAATCCTACAATGCATCGTGAAAAGTAGTGTACAACTGATGGTCACTAACCAAGCACTATATACCATCATGCATTGCGCTGAAAAGAAAAATGGTAGACGGTGGAGAGGAGATTGGACGTTGATCTGGTACATTTTAATTGTGCGACGGCAATGACATAATTAACGGTGCAGAGAAAATGACCCGAGTAGTGCCCGAAAGTGTTTTTTTCATTTTGCAGATGAGCTCACTATATAGTCCTCGACATAGAACTCCCTAGATAGTGAGTAGGGAGTAGTGAATGAGTGAGTGATCTCGGACACAGCCAATGTTCTCTCAGTGACCTGTTCTCTCTTGGATCAGGTGTGGTCATGTTATGTATACAAATGTTGCAGAAGTTTGCTAAACTTTCTCAAATTCATGAGGAAAGCAAAGTCATGTTCCTTAGATGCAAACAGTTTTTTTCCAGGGGTGAAATTCTTTTTGGTTAAGCGTATTTTTAATTAGACGTAATTAGTTCATTATTTAGATCCCATAGTAAAAAATGATAAATGAACAGAAGAAAGAGTAAAACCAGTTGTGAGTTGTTGAAGCTGCACGACTTTCGGGTAATAGATTCAGAGATGGCGGTGAACTCACCAATATTTCAATCAAAATAAGAGTCCACTTATTGTACTGCTGCGCAGAATTTCCTTACACATTTTTAATTCATCCATATGCGTGATACAATAAATATATCCTAGTACTAGAACCACAGCCAGGTATTCAAACTTTTTGCACTGGTATTTTTTAATGATGCAGAGGCAAATTTATCATTTTTTGTTGACATCCAAACACAGTGTTGGAATTTTAAGTGTAGCAGCAAGACACCAGATAATTAGAAAAGTTGGTGGTAATTACACTGTGACATGCCAGGCTAACATTCCATTTAGCTTATTAGTTACAGAGTGCAAATATGTTAGATTTCATATTTATTCAAGTTAAGTTTTTTTTTAATCTGTCATTGACATAGTTTTTTGTGTTGTGTGCTTGTTAGTCCAAACCAAAGGGAAAAAATCTTTTGTCAATTTTATCTTTCATCCACTCTCTCCACGTTTAAGATTAACGTTAATTTACACAGTTAGTTTGCATGTGCACACAATGTATATCAGGGCAATTTGTTAAGAAGGTGCCTCTTATTGTATTTCGTAAGCTCTAAGCCTTGCTTTAAGTTGATCCTTGTGTCATTTTGCGTACGAACGGCCACCTGATCTATGAGAGTAAGATAACATTTCTTTTCCTAGTGTAAATGGATTGTACAAACGTCAGAATGTAATTCATGAAAACACATTTTTTCGTCTGGACTTTTATTATGAAGAAAGTGGTCTTTCAGCGGCTAACTTCGAAGCATATCATTATTTCCCATGTGACATTGCTTTCAGGAGAGCCATGGCAACCGCAGATTCATGGCCAGAATACTCAAGTATCTGAGTAGCTCTAGAGGTAAAACTATTACAACCCAGAAAAATTTTGTGACTGTGGTCCTAATTGATTCTAGACACTGTAATCTTTTGAAATAAACATGCTTGCTGACATAATGACATAAACATAATTACACTAATATGTAACTAACTAAGTTAGCTTCATCGTCCAAGGAGGTTGCCAGATTTTTCAAAATTATCATAAAACATCTACGTGGTCCAACTTTGCTTTGTGAATTTAATCTTTCTAAAATGAATCTGGTCTCTGTCCATGCAAGGTTGCCAGAGTTTACAGAATCCTCTTTGGTATGGTTTTGCTCCCCTCGCACCTCCTCTCAGTGGCTGGACTACTGGTCTCGGCAGCGTTTACAGTGGTGGCGAAAGGTGAGTAGGTAGGAAACCCCAGGTCTGCCTCCAGGTAGTAGATTATATCATCAGCATGGTGTGGCGCGGCTCAATTTTTCGATCAATGTAGATATCAAATTACTCAATTGCTGTACAGTATTGTTTTAGCTGTAAATGACAGGAATGTTATCTTATTCTTCAGTCACCAAATTTGCACAAGTCCTCCAACTATTTTCGTAGGTATAATGTCTTTATTTTAGTCATTGTAAAGCAGATACAAGTTGAACCTTGGTGACATGTATTTATGATGTAATCCTTATTTACATACAGCTCAGTTTCATGATTTCAGTATTTTCTTTCTTACAACAAACATTTGCTTTTGTCACTGTACCAGATTTTTTTCTATTGCTTCCTCATATGAACAGATGAGATTCAAAAATGTTGACAAACAAAAAAATAACACATCTTTTCATAAAATAATGATTGTCTTTTTTCCTTTCCTTGTGTAAATCTCATAAATGATATATACATGTTTAATACATGGATACCACATATGAGACACTGGTTAAGACAGGCGGACAACAGTGTTAATCATATGACCAGTCCATTTGTTGTCATTTGATATTCGGTTAAAACTTATTATTGAATGCATGCTCTTTTGCTGCCTATAAATGATTGTGCCCACTCAAGGAAATACCATATATTTGCTGTGATAGTCTTTGAAAACAAAGAACAAGAGACAACTAACTATAACTGCCCCTGATTACACTGGAACAGTGCAGTTGGTTCTAATATGTCTGGACCTGCTCAGTTTTCTCTCTCCGCTCTGTTGTGCCTTGTTCATTCTCAATCAGTGCTCCACATCGTGCTTATGTATCACCAGTCATATTTGTATTAACATTTTTATAAATTGTAAAAATTAGGGAAAATTCGTTTCCATGGTTTATAATGAATCTTCCCGCTAGCTCTAAGTACCGTATCTCTAGAGAATAGACAACTGAAAAAGGGAAATCCTTAAACTGAGAAGATCACTGCACGGCTTCTACACTGTAAAAAAAAAAAATCTTTTTACAGGCATTCACTGTAAATAAATACAGTTTTTTTCTGTGTTTTTCATAATAAGAGAATATACCTGTAAAATACAGAAAAATCACCTTTTTCAATAAATCTCCTGTAAAAGTACAGTCAAAGTCTGCAATTTTAAATGATAAGAATCCACAGTTTTATAACACTATTTTGCAATTTTTTAATGGTTTTGACTGTTAATTTAGTAGTTATCAGTGTAAAAACACAGACCAATAAAGTTGTTTTACATTCTTCCCCGCTGTGTGCATTTCTTTAAAAATGCAGAATATTGTTTTTTTTAATGCACTTTTGCTGTAAATAATAAGAAATAAACACATAAAACTTAATGAAAATCATTTTAATAGAACTGTTCTTCAAAATTACTTTCAATAAAAAATACAACAACTGCAATGTCTACTGTAACTTAACAGTAATTTGTCATTTTCAAACAGTAAATGTAGTGAAAATTAATTAAAGTTCAATACAATCAAAAAATGACACTTAACCAAAAACTTAACATCTGCATTTGAACAAACCTGGAATTATGATGAAATATTAATGATTAAAAATAAATGTTACATTTTCCCTTTCCTATTCTCTAAATATACATTTATAACTCTGGTTACCAAACCAACTGTAAGCTGAGTAAAATCAAACACACAAACTACTGAACACCAGTTAGTATCAAACCTGCCATTTTTTTTAAACCACAATATACTTGCAAGCATTACACTGAACATCTTGCTTACAACTGGCATACAGCATCAGACTAGAACAGACATCAACTTGTAAAACTGGCAGATTGGTAAAAGATACAATATTGTAACACACTGTAACATTGAAGCTACAAAAATGTGTGACAAACAGTAACAGCTGCTTCCTGTGACGTCATAAAACACTGTGTTAAGATCTCTGGTCCATCTTGATTCTTGCATTTTGCATCTATATAGAAGAAAAAGAAGTCTATGTTCAAACTTTGAAAATAAAGTATAGATACCTGGTTGGTCAAAGTAAAGCTTAAAAAAAGAAATATGCTCAAGATTTAAAATGTCCACCAGAAGGAGCTAGATATGTCAAAGTCATCAAATTTGATATGACACCATATCTTAGTATCTTATGCATGTGGTCAACACCAAAAATTTATTTTAGAAAATTTTCCAGCCGACTGTGTTAATATGCTCAAGCCATGAGGTGTTTATAGAGTAGCCAAAAAGGGAAAAAAGTGGGGAAGTATCTGTCTGTACCATGAACAAGACAATGTGCTACACACACAGAATCGCTTCTATATGATCAATATTAGTAGATTTTAATACTGAATGACATTCAGCAGACAATTAGTGACTTAAATCATTCACATAATAAAATAACTCACCAGTCACTCCATCCAATCGTGCTCGGAGATCCGGGATATGAGAGAAAGGACCCTGGGGTTGACAGCCAACCGTTTTCTTTTCACTTGTTTTTCCACTTTGGAGCCATTGTCAGGGTTGATTCTGAAAATGCATCTGTTGGCAGAGTAGCGTATTAAAAATTGGACTTGTATCTCATACTTATGGCTTTTTTCATTCTGAGAAATAGTATATTATTGTGTATGAGGTGAGGTATTATGACAGTTTGATGTATTATACTTAGCCAGTTGTTATCAATAATAATAAACTGAAACGGATGCAGCAATAACTACAACAATCCAACATTTTCCTACCACTGTGGTCTGTTTTACTGAAGCAAACAATCCAAGTTACAGACATAAGATGTAACGATCACAAAGTGAGAACATACCTTTGAAGGAACTCTAAGGTGCTGCAAATCTCAGCAGGGTAGTCAATATTCATGACGTAGTACAGCATGAACATGGAAACCATTGCATTGGTGAACATGGAAATTCTTTCCATCACGACCACCTGATCAACTGCCACCATGAACTCTGCCGCCGTCAGCGGGCTGTCTCCTGTGAACACATACAAAAAGAAAGTTTAGTTTTAACAGGTCACTTCACATTTCTAGGATAAGATAATCCTATATAAAGGCTTGTGAATAAGGAAATAAAGAAAACTAAACAAATACTGAACTTTGACGGAGAAGATTCTGACAAACCCAAACCTTTTTATTTGCTCAGTCAAACACACTTAGTTTCACTTACCACACACCACAATGCATGGAGTTGGGGGTAAATCCTCTCGTCTTACTTCAGATGACACGCAGGTGTCTTCAACATGGACGAACATCTTGCTTTCATCTTCCTTGAAGTGGAGTAACAGCATCAGCATAGCCCCACATGAGTCTTCACTTGTACTTGCAGAATGGATATCATGAAGTAGCTTTGCTGCACGACTTCCACTTTCCCGGTTCAGACACTTGAAGTACTGCACAACACGTCTGAAGTTAGTGCTCATGGTCTCTTTAAATTCTTCATCTATGTGGACACCAGTTAGTTGCTTGAAATGAGTCTTCAATCCAGTGGTGTCGAAGAGGTAGGGCCACTCTTCTTTCAAGGCTTGTGTGTCTTTTTCATTAAGTGCATCTCTTCTTTGGGAAGCAAATGTGTCCGTCATCAACATCTCTATTTTATTCTTGTCCTTGTCATTTATCTCAAACATTCTCTGTAGTTCTTCTTTGTTCTTTTGTTGTACTTCGATGTTTACAGGAAGTGGATCAGGGTTGAGACATCCATACCCAATCTTCCGCCGTCTGATTTTCTCACCAGAGCTGGTTTGAGTCATAATCACTGGCTGTGTTCTTCTGTAGTTTTCCACTCTGCACTGCAGTTGTTTTGTAAGGGAATCATAGCCGCTTCCTACTACTTGACCCTCAATTACATCCTTGAATGATTTAGGATAGGCTAACACCATCTTGCGGGCAATTTCACTCAAGTGTTTTTTCATTGGATTTTTGCACACCGCCAGGATTTCTGCAGCTACCAGCCGGATAACCTCTCTTCTGTCCCTAGCAGATGGGCGTTCTTGCTTCTTGAGAGTGTCTTTTATGTGTGATGGCATGATATTCCAAGGTATGCTGAAGCTGAAGTGCCAGTTATTGTCCAGTACTGACGGTATCACATCACTGTTACTGTTGGAGGGCATCGAGTTGCCAACATACAGATCTGTAATGAACAATATTGTTTTCGGTCCGAACAGTTGTGGTTTTCACAAATACCCCTGAAGTTGTTACTGAGACAACACATCTTCCAAATTGCTATTGTTGCCACATCACATCACAGTACCATTCATTCCCCTCCCCCTCTGTTACTCTACCATAGCTGCATTTGCACTTGCTTGCATTTGTGGAAGTGGTACACCTTGGTGCTGACTGTGAGCTTTCAGAAGAGCTTGGGAGAGTCCCCTCCTGAAAATCTCTACCTGAATTCCCTGACAGGGCTGGAGAGCAAGTCAAGGCTGTAAAAATATATTAATGCTTTAGTGTAGTTGGTGTCCTGTTAAAGATATTCACAGGTTAGATGTGCATATTGTGTGCTCACTCAAGAAATACCCAGCTTTCTGCCACTATGCTCATTTTAATAAAGTGGAAAAAGCCCATCTCTGAGTGGATATAATGCTAAATCATGATCAGGGGAAAAATGTGTTGTTAATTTTCTGCATCCACCCCAATACAGAGGAGGTTGAATGGACTTGTTGTGCTCACAGCAATGAAAGATTTAAACAATTAAAACATTCAACCGGGTTAACCAACATGACCAACAGTTTTCATAGAGACTACACATTCAGTAGAAGGTAGTTCCAACAAAAATTTGGTACAATTAGGTCTGTAAATTATCCAGAGCAACAGGGATACTGTTTCTGGAAAGAGAAAACATTGAATTTTTAGTAGTGTGAGCATCATGGAGATCTCAAGATGAAGATGTCTCAAAACCTGGACATTAAATCAGAACTATCTGCACTGGTAGATGGTACCACTAGAGGCATGTAAGAGGATCTATTGTTTTTCATTATTTGATTGTACCAGTCCTTTAATATACAGTATATTGTCATCACTACATCATAATTTTACCTACCGTTGACATGAGGGTGACGTTGAGGTGTGGCCTGTGATGATGAGGAGCTTGCAGGAGAGCTTGGAAATGACTCATGTCCTGAATAATTTCTTTCTGAATGGCTGAGCAGGGCTGAGGAAGAGTTAAAATGGAAGTCAGACATTAATGTTTATACGTGTTTGCTTTTAACACTGCATAATTGTTACCTTCACCAATAAGTGACAAACATTTTGCTTATCGAGCGAAATGATGAAACGATGGTATGTCCAGGCTATAGTTTTATTAAATAAATGTATAAATGAAAGCAACATTTTACAGCGAAAAGTGTTCAATACAAGAATATCCTTGGTCATCATGCAATGCAATGTAATCTAACACCAAAAAATTCCACCCTTCATGAAGATTATAATTTCAAAAGGTGCGGATCTAGTTCTCATTTTGAAAGCTGCAGTTTGCGCTGCTGTTGAATTGCATTGGATTACACTAAGATCTTTCTGATATTTTGTCTGCCTTCATTGATACAAAAAAGACAGACAAAATCTGAAACACCAAGATTTAAACAGCACCAAATCTGCAGCTTCCAAAATAAAGTTGAGACAACTTAAAGCAGTTCCAACAAAACTCACAGTAGAACCTTTTTGAAGGCTGGATTTATTTCAGGGTTGTAAGATTAAACAGCATTAAATGTGGCTTGGTGAACAAAATAAGCTATGTCATCAGTATAACCTGGAATATACAGAGGGGCAGCTAACATTGTTTTACTTACCCTTGGCATGAGCAAGAAGCTTCCTCGATTCCACCTTCTTCAAGATATCTTCAAGGTCATTTGGTTCCACAAAACCCAAATCATCTACTGAGCACACACCAATGCTTTCAAGTGTATCCAGTAAAGGCTGCACTTGGCGGTTGAAATCAATCTCACCAGATCTTCCATCGCTGTAAAAAAAACTGTATGTATACCCACATGACAGTTTCAGGTTAAGGACAATTCAATTTGAGCGCAATTTCTGTGTGAATACCAGTGAGAAGATGAATTTTTAAACATCTTTTAACCATTTGGCCACAGAAAGCACACCATTTACAGTCTAAAAATGTTTTGATTGTATAATTGTCAAGTGCATGATAACCTCAAGAAAAAAAAATGCGAAAACAGACACTGAAAATCTGATCAACACCAGTTAGTGGACCAACACATCAAATAACACTACTCATCCAAAACACTGTGTTTAAGGGACAGGACTGTCATTCCACACAGACTGTACGCAGGAAGTGGATAGAAATCCAAGCAGTGTTCAGCACTGATGCAAAGCATCCGTCTTGCTGCTTCCCCAATACTGTAGAGGCCATACTGCGGCATGTAGGCTGAAGAGTGTGGGCTCAAAAGGAAATAGACGAGCTTGTTGTCTTTGATCAGAATGAGCTCAATCTGTCCAAATTCCACACAGTCATCATTCTTTGTGCAAAGAAAGAATTTCTTTTTATAAGATGTACCCATCAACTGCACCTCAGTGGACACCAAATCAGGATCTGGGAGCAAACTTGCTTCAATGGCATCACGTACTTCATCACTGTACAAGTCAGGATGGAAAGGTGTTGAATTTTTCACTTGTAAAGTTGGTGCAAAGAAAGAGCTTGCATTCAGATATGCCTGAAGTAGCTGATGGTTGTTTGCAAGTGTCTGACAGACATTTTTGAAGTTCTGTTTCCTCCTCAAGCATCTTTTGAAGTATGAGTGTTTGCTTTCAAACCTCATGGTCCACAACCTTATGAGAGGGCCAAATTTGAGAATCAAAGAAGGATAGTGGGTAAGGTAGTGATGTTTTGGTTTAAGTTTCTCAGCTGCAAAGAGTAGTATCCTTGTTTCCAGATAATCCTGAATCTGAGTGCTGAGGAAACTTATCTGAGCTACAGATATCCTGGGGGCACAGACCAAATCAACAATCTCTTTCAGCTGAATCATTAGCTGCCACACCTGGTCCTCAGTGTCTTTGACTCTGTCACCAATGATCACAGGTAGAAGTCTCAGAAGACACCAGTTCTCTGCTGCTTGTCCACCAACTTTACTACCACCTTCAGTAACTTCAGAAGGAGAAGAACCAGCATCAGAACCTTGATACCTGAACTGTCTGATCCGTCTGTTCAGCTGTCTGTAGGTAAACCATTTTTTTACCTTCACAAAGTGCTTAATGTAAATAGCAAGGTCATACGCAACAACACCTTCAAACAGGTCATGACCTATGCAAGGTGGGAGGCCTGGCTGGCAAACATGGAAATATTCAAGAGTATTGAATACCGAGTCAAACTTCACTCCCTTCACATTTGCTGCCTCTGAATCATGTAGCTCTTGTACAGCCTCCTTGTAGGTTTGAACTGTTCTAACAGGAAATTGCTCTGAGACATTATGCATTTCCATTGTAGGAATGCAGCAGAACCTACAGCAGTAAGCTGAGCTGCTGAAGTTTTCAACGAAGCCACCTATGCTGTGGGAGCCAAGATTATCCCCAATGATGCACAACACTGTTGCCCGCACAACCTGTCCAGACTCAGTCACAATTCCATCTCTCTCAAGGTCTCGTAAATCTGACAACATCTTTGCAAACAGCTTGTCATGTGTGAAGTATTTAAAATCCTTCTCAGAACACATAAGAACAAGCTGAAGGTTGTCAACACAAGAACGATGGAAGGCTCAAAATTAGCAAGTGTAAAGTATACACCTACAATCTTGTGCTTTCGCCTTGCTGATCCAAGAGGGTTTGCAACCTCAAATGCGTCCTGGTACAATATGAGCTTTAAGGTTAAACCTGGCTCCATAAAAAGACTGTTTGACTTGAAAACAGTTCCATCATTTACATCAGACAACACAGTAGATGCAACATTACTGTGGGGCTCTGCACACTCCCGCCTCACAACAGGGTCTTTTAACAATGCTTTTAAAGTTTCCTTGACAGGGATATACTGCACATAGCAGTCCCTCCTATTCTCATCTGTGCCTAGATGAACAGCCTGTGGCTGCACGTAGGGATAGTTTTGTTGGAAGTGCTGCTGTCTTCTGTACTCCGTTGAGAGATGAGAGCTGCATGATGAATGCAAATCTGCCCCACGCAAACAAGTCATTACAACTTTTATGTCGGTCTCTGACAAGTTGGTTTTATCAGCTAGTATGCCTCTGATCTGTTTCTTGGTGAATTCTTGGCAAATGGCATTCAAACTGTTTACCTCTTCAACTATCAGTTGTACAGTGGATGATGGAATGAGGCATTTTGCCTGCAGTTTCATGAAAAACATGCAAAGATTTTTAAGATATTATGTTCTCATTTCTGCATCATTTAAGACATTGTCAGGTTCCATTCCACCTTGTCCTGAGTTAAAATTGCTTTCTTCTTCACAAAGTTCTTGCCCTGCACTCACTTGCTGTGTAGAATGTGTAGGATCTACGCACAACTCTGTGTCCTGTTTATGAACTCTTGAGATATGGGCAGTGAATGACGACCTGACCTTAAAAGTTTTGTCACAATTTGCAAATGGACACTTTACCATTTCATTTTTCATGAGAGGTGATCTAAGGTGTTTTAGCAGATCTTTCATATGTGTGCACTGTGTCTGACAACCTGAGGTTCCACAGTGAAATGTTTGACCTGCATAATGACCTTGTGAAGTAGAGGTTTTGTGATTACGGTAGACATGTGCTTTGAAGGCACTGAACTTAAGAAACTGTCGTTTGCAGTCAGTATAACAACATGGATACTGAGCATTCGCTTCATGTCTATGCAGTGTCTGATGATCGACATAACCCTTTAGTGTTTTCAAAGATATTCCACAGTAGAGACATGCAAAATTGCTAGTCATTTTGGAGGGGGTTCTGACTGTTTTTTTCTTTCTTTCTTTCTTTCTTTCTATTTCTTTTTTTTTTTAATTCGGCAAGCTTTCACAGACCTCGGTTACAGAGTGCAGGCAAACGTGGCCACCATAACTGAATCCGCCTAACCGCGCATATGTTGAGGAAAGCACAATGCACTAAACAATTTTCTATACAAATTCTCTTAACGTCCTATTTAACATTTAGCGTCGACGCTTTAAATAAAAAGAAATTACTCATTACCAGGTCAGAGCGGGTCAGAGGAGAACGATGGTGTTTCGTCGTTTCTCAATTTTGCATAAGTTTAACAAGCTAACTTGTTGCTGCATGCGGAGGACGAGCACAGACACGTGCACGTGTAAGCTAGTTGATTACAATCACGTGTATAACACATCCACAGTGTAGAAGCGAAATGGTAGGCTGACCCAGGGTCCTAAATACCACCGAGATAAATGTCCATGCACATCCTGTTTTATGCTATGAAAACAATTAAAACCTCATTTATACAAATAGAGAGCATAGAAATATGCATAGAAAGGAAAGGTAAAATATATACTACATACTAAGACAAACATTTGACTTACCGAAGCTAAATAACACTTAGGGAACGGGTCTCGTTCGTAACCCGGGGACTGCCTGTAATTACAGACTCTCACAATCATTTGTCATTGCTGGGACGCTACACAAGATTACTGTATGTTAACTTGGTCTAATTAGGGTTCAAGTCTTATTATCACTACAAAAGAGCTCCTAAAATAGCCTAAATAGGCAAGACAGCTGCAGATGGGTGACAAATTAAAGGCAAAACCAACATAAAGTGTGTCAGTAAGGTGCTGGACATCCATGTGCCGCCAGAACAACTTCAGTGCACCTTGGCATTGATTCTACAAGTCTCTGGAACTCTACTGGAGGGATGGAACACCATTCTTCCAAAAGATATTCTGTCATTTGGTGTTTTGATGATGATTGTGGAGAGTGCAGTCTAACACAGTGGTTCTCAATTCCAGTCCTGTGGACCCCCTGTCCTGCATGTCTTTGTTTTAACTCTTCATTATCACAGTTAATTGAGCTCATCAAGGGCTTGGTGATGAATTGTCTGTCAGTCCTGGGTTAAAACAAAGACATGCAGGACAGGGGGTCCTGAGGACTGGAGTTGAGAACCACTGGCCTAACACACCAGTCCAAAATCTCCCATAGGTGTCCAGTTGGGTTGAGATCTGGTGACTGCGAAGGTCATAGTATATGATACCAGAGCTGAAGTGTTAACCCCTTTAACGAGTTGAGGGACGTTAGTCTAGAAATTTAATGTGATGATGCTGCAACTGTTAAGTTCAGTACAGGCAAACAGTGTAGTAGGCGCTTTTGGACCGGAGGAACGTCCGCACTGCAGGAATTGAGAACGATTATAGTTCTAAGAACGCCGTTTTTTTAGCTCCTACTTCAGGGTAGGTACTCTCCCAGCACAAGAGGAACCATGAGTGACGTGTACGGTGATTGCAGGGTCTTGACTGGGAGTCATGATGAATGATAAACTTCTTGTTTATTCGCAGGAACACTCGGAATCAAACTGGAGAACAAGTGGAGATCTAACCGACAACAGTGTCACGAGATTAGATTTTAAAAATCTCTGGGGATTTATACCAGGTAAGGTAACTTTCTAGGGTCAAAACAGTTGGACAGTACAGCAGTAATATTTTATTTTCTCCTTTTTTCATTGGGGCAAAGTCCTCTGCTGCCGCCTTGAAATCAAATGTGTCCAAAATTGACTAGGCAAAAACCTGTAATAACTGGCTAAAGGAGACGCTGGGTGATTGGTCTAGATGTAAGTGTACGTTGATTGCAACAGCCGTTTTTAAAAATCCTTGTAAAACGTTACACCTTAGGTCACTTCAGCGTTCCTACAGGCAGTGTGAATGCAAACAGAAAAAAAGCTCTTTAAGGTATGTAGTCCTCGGTGGAGCTCCCCAGTGGGTAGTTCCTCTCAGTGATTCCCTAGAGCTGTTTGATAGGAGTGTTACTTAGGCGCTGTTTACACCTTGCATTAGATCCGATTTTGATGATCCGATCAAGAGTGGACGGCCCGAAAGTGCGTCTGTGTACACCTGGCTTTAGAATCCGTCTCCACATGAGTCTCCAGTGATCGCTGATCGGATCTCACTTCCCTGCTCTGTATGCAAATAAACTCGAACATGATTTCCAACATGTTACCCCTTTCATTGGATTTCAGGTAGGCTTTTTGATTTTGATAGGAGATAGTGTTTATGACATGTGAGATAAAAATTCGGTGATCATTGATTGCTGATTTGAGACATTAAGCCACGTTAAGCTGTTTCCTTATAATTGGCGTCACTGGAGAGGAAAACTCTTAACCGAAATCCCGTATGTTGTTTTGATTTTGTGACAGGAGGAAGTGTTTCTGACAAGAGATGTCCGAGGGACATGTGGTGATCATTGATCATAGTTTTGGAATATTAAGGCCGCTTTTTCATGTTAAACGTTGTTGTAACCCGCGGGAAGCATCAATGCGCTTACCGTGCGTAGTTTGTCAGAAATTAAACGGAGAAGAAGAAATCAAAACAATGGCTGTGTCCGAAATGGCATACTAGCCTAGTATATACTGTGTACTGCACACTACTCCCCACCCTAGTATAGAGTATGGTATGCAAGTATGAGAACTTTCATGTAGTGTACTAACAGTCACATGACTGCCGCTGTCCGCCATGTTTTTTGAAATGTTTGGAGACTTGGAAATCACCACTTTGCATCATGGGATGCATTACCTGAAGAAGTGATCGTCCGGGTAACTGTCATGTACTGCAGCATTTTCACTTTTCAGGTACTGCATACTACTTACTACTTTTACATTAAGATCAGGATATGAGTAGTAGGCCTATGTAGTATGCCATTTTGGACACAGCCAATATTCATTTTGCCTGTTGTTTTTGTTGCACTTTAATATGACACTGTTGACGCGTGAATGAGTTTGTACTTCCGCGCACGCAGAGGACATCAGTTGAGTAGGCATTCGTTGAATGTGGCCAAGACCACATTTGTGTTTACACTGCTCAAAGAATGTGGTCATATGCGGCCCAGACCACCACTGAATGTGGTCTGAGCGATTGGATCTCGATGCGAGGTGTAAACAGGGCCTTAGTTTGTAATGATTGTTATTGTATTACTGAGCTTATTTCACGTGCAAACTTGGCAGCGGGCTAACAGTAAAAGTGGAAGATGCAGTTACCCCTTGATAGAAGTCCACAGCTACATGTGATTATAGTTATCAAGCTGACTAGGGTAACAATGAAAACCTTATGAAATTTGTGTGGCATTTTGACACAAAATTTGTGGAAACTGTACTTAAATAGTGATTACAATTTTAACCCTTGTCTTATTTCTTGGGCTTTTCTCTATTTTTTTGTCACTTCTGTTCCTGACATGTCAGAAAACCTCAGTTCAACCCAGTCATCAGGAGCGTATTTCGCTGTGTTCCCACATGTCTTCACAAGATTCCTAAAAGCAAGGGGACGTGACCAAGGTATGTTTTCTGATTGTGTTCACACAACATTAGAAAATGGAATAACCAAACCGATGCAGTATGAATGCTGGAATGTTAGTGTTGGTGCTACATCTTACACATACTATGATTCAAGATTTTTTTTTATGAATTTGTACGGCACCTGGGAGAAGCCACTGTGAGCAAAATTTAGAGCTGTTATTATTTGTGTGCATGTTTTCCTTTACTGTGCCCTCGAAATAATAAAGCGTGGTCTAACATGCGCACAAAATTACTTAAATTGAGCTCTCAAAGTGTGTATTTTGTGCTCATGTTTTGTGAGCTCTCAGGTTTCAGTTCAGCAAGAATCTTCCTTTCTCACGCAGATACCTTGCTCTATGCATTTAGTATACGGTACATCCAACGATATGTGTGAAATCTTCCAGGGCCTTGGAGTTCATTCAAAATGAAGTTAGTAACATACCCCAAATCCTGATATTCACAACAGCGAAGACTGTTCGCCCTCAGCATTCTTTCCAATGTTTGTAAACTTATAACAATGCCATGGGTGGCTAGAATTGCCGATATTTTATTGTAGGTCATCCCTAAACCAAAGTATACCCTTATCAGATCCACTGTCGCTAACAAAGTGCTGCACAGTTCGACAAGATAAGGGAAGAAACACAGGCCTATATAGTGTACACATTTTAATACAATGTGTGCACCATTTACTCCATGGTTCACAAATATTAAGACAATATTGTGCATATGATTTAAGATCTTGATGTGCACATTTAATAAATCATAGGTACGTTTAAGTAGATCGAGCTCACAATATACAATAACGTGTGTGTGATATTCTTTAACGTGCCCATGAAGTAAGAAAAAAAATTATTTAGCCTCTCTTGGGCTTCGTAAATTTGCCATAAAGGCTATATCATCAAACTGCTTATGATGCCTGACTAACAGACAACAAACTCTTTAAGTGTTAGTTACAATGACAGAGAAAAGTGGCAAGTCAGTCATTGAAATATAGTAACTTCCAGTTGATCAACTAATTCAGATACTAATACCACAATCACTGATGATAACAATAACAGCAACAGTTATCATGATTTCAGATTTTGGCATTTTACATTACAATGGTATGCATGCTAAATTGATTTAAAAAGTGCACAGGATGTGTCAGAATTACTGTACATAGGTTGTGGGTTAAAACATAAACATGTGATTTTATCTCTTCACAGACGAGGCAGTGGCCACTGGCTTAATGATGGCTAACAAGATCATTGAGAGAAACTGCCCACAGTGTCCAAAGCCTGGAGTTATGGAATTTTCTTCCTTATAGATGCCTCCTAAGATGACTGACATCTTTCTCAGAGTTAATGATGAAACTGTTAATGATGAAATGTAGTGTCGGCTAAGGGTGAGTGAACTGAGACTGAAGAAAACAAAAGTGCACAGTGATAATGAACAGTGACATGTCATTCTGTTAGATATTTGATGTGAGTATTTCATATAGTTAAAGTTCCAATCCTTAAAATATTTTCAGCACACTTTCCATCTTAATGTTACTGTTGAAAATGCCCTAAACAACTTTGTGCAGGCCCCTTTTAAGGACTGTAAGAACTGTTTCAATTCAAATTCAATTAAAAAAGCTTTACTTATCCCCAAGGGTCAATTCCTGAGGCAGGCACAGTAAAAGGGCACAGAACAGAACATAAAAAGTAGATAAACAAACAGTGGCCACATTGTAGAACCAGTCCTGAATATAGTCTGGCTGAGTAGTCCTTCAGGTTGCTGGTTTTGTGCTGAACATGTGTAAATGAAACCAAGTGAGTTCTTTTGATATTCGTTTTCCACAAACTATGGATATTGAGAAACATTACTTGCATAGGTACTAGGTCTCATAAACTGTTAATATTTGTAGACTGTAGCCATTCAGAGTAGTATGCTAAGAACCACATGGCCATTGCAAAAAATGTGTACAGGTACTGAAATATTTTTTCAGCTTGTTCATATTGCTATAGATACTGTTTATATGCTAGTAGTTTGAGTGACTTATTATAATGCATAGTATAATGCAACTAAAACTGTAGATTGTGCTGGATTGATATTGATTTTATAAGCAAAAAGTAACAAATAACCATCAGTTGTTTATTCTGAATAATAGATTTAGTTGTCATGATTGTTGAGGTTCAACTGTCAAAATAAAAAGATTGAAAGCGTGTATTGTTGTTGAGCTTTTATTGTACCATGGCTTCACATTGTTTTATAAGAGCAACAGTGTATTGGTTGATGTGTGAGTATGTAAAATTAAAGTAAACCATTCTTTTATCTACTGAAGTAAAAGGTAGTTGTGGAAGATGTTCACGTGATTAAGCGTATTGATTACTGTATAAAGCCTGGAATTTAAGGGAGAAAATAACCACAAAAATATGTATACTTACAGGAATATATTGTAAAATTGATAGATCTAAATGTAGTTTTACCAGAAACGTAATGTTTTTACATGCAAAGCACTGTAAATGAATTGGTAAGGGTTGCACATTTAATGGATCATTTGATGTTAAATTAAACTTTAGCTGTATTTTAACATGTTATTGGTTTTTATTATGGTATAGAATTGTTTGATAATGCCAAATTTCTGTGAATACATTGAAGGATCACATAAAATAAAAGCTTAGATCTGTGAACACACTAACCATAGACTATTATATAGGGTTAATCACGTGTAATTTTACATTTTTTTTCTGTATTTAACCAGTAGAATCTAGTGCTGTAACAGTGAGATCTCATAGATAAACAGTACATCGTAAAAGTTTGCAGGCAGATCAACCAATATTTAACTGTTATCCATTGTAAATTTATAGGATAAGAACATTTATTGACAGATTTCCTGTGTTGACAAAATTTTAATAAGATTTAATAGACAGTAAAGTGACCGTTACTTTAAATAGCTATTCTTTATTTTACTTTAAAAAATCTGTACTATCACAGGGGCATGTTGTAGATTGATTGAATAATTCCATGAATTAACATAATTATGCTGTTAATATAAAGATAGCAACCTTCAAAATGTAGACTTTAAATTTATATTTGAAGTATTTCCTTGATTTTATTACAGTTTGGAGATGTTTTCTAACAATAAAAATTTGTAATTTTACTAAAATTTGAGCGTAAAATTACAAAGAATACCCACGGGGAAAAGCTGTAATTTTACAGTAATTCATTGTTGAATTATGTATAGTATTTTGCTGTAATTTTATGGGAACTGTTTGGCATCTTTTGCTGCCAGACATTTTACCGTTTTTTTACTTTTTTTTTTACAGTGTACGGAGTCGCCAACAAAATTAGTGAAAGAGAAATTGGTTGAAAAGTGATGCCTTCTCTGACGTTATGTGGTGGAAGTTAAGCAGAATCAAAATATTATTATTATTATTATTATTATTATTATTAGTTATCGTTTTCTTGAACATTTCACAAACTATTATCAGCATCGTAAGCAGTTTAAGAGTGGGCTATGTACTTTGCGCACGTATTCAAAGTCACGTGCCCAAAAACCTTTGCCGTAATTTAATGGGGATGAGCACATGCACAGAATAGTACAATTTACATTGTGTGCTAGAAGCGCATATGCTTTAATCAAATGAATTTACTTGAAGAATTATGTTCATTACTGAAATATTAACGCTGTTTTCAAACATAGCTGTAAAGCCATTTCTGCAATGTAATAATTTTGGTGTTCTTAATCCTCCAATGAAGAGACCAAACCTTGTGGTCAAACTTTCCAGAACGACTAACCATCTGATAGTTAGCACTCGCGCCAGCACCGCTTAGCAGTGACGTAATAACATTACAGCGTGAGAGAATAAATCTGAAAAAAAACTGGAAGAAAAGCTTTGCGGTCACAGTTGCAACCTTCCTTAAATCCTAAATCTTTGTAGACTGCGCGGAGTTCATCAGGTTACTCTTTACTTACGCGCAAAAGGTAATTACCCTCATGACATGACGATATGTGGAATTCTGTAGCATTTTAGCATATATGAAATAGCTCTACACTTAGGTTCCTCTTGCGTCTGATAAAAGAGTCACAAACATACAAAACAAGCTCTTTCTCTCTCAAGCACAGCTCTCCATATGCAAATCCACAGTTCTGAATATGCAAAGAAGTGGGCTTCACCTTAACGCTGCTCACATCAAAGCAACACAACTTCAGGAGAGTTCACGAAATCGTTGTTTTCATCAAACAGAAAGCTTCAAGGTGATGGGTTTTTTTTTCGATTAAATATGCTATAAATAGATTCTTTTTTTAAACTTTAAATATGTTGGCTTTTCATTTACAAGTCCGTTAGATGATACCTGTGACAGTACACACCTGTATCAAATAAGCCCTCTCCTCTTTAAGGCCAAAGAGATGTATCAAAGTGAGATAAAGTCCCTTAAGAAAAAAGAGCTGATCTCCGGTTACAGAGTCTCAGCTGTATAGCAGGTGCTCAGCTCTGATGGACTTCCTCCTCTCTCTGAGTGATAAGTAAGTTTCTTAATCAAGTTCTGAAATTTAGGAAAGATATTTAAGCGTCTTCAGCACACAGAAGGGGTGTACAGATAGATCTGGCAACCATTTAACAGACCCGTCTGATTCTGGTCAGACCAGAATTGTGTTTATTATATTGCATTGTATTTATTTTCTCATTAACTTTATTACATTATTTCACTCAGTGTGTTAATATTTCACTTTGAACCATGGCAAATTTGTAAGATCTTTGTGCTTTATTGTGAGCTCTTTACGCACTAACATGATAAGCAGAATACACCTCTCTAACCCAAATGTGCTGATTAAAAGAGGGTTCAGCTTTTATACAGTAATTTAGCTTTTAAAAAAAATATGGGTCCAGGTTTTTACAAACATTTAAACTGCAATTTGTTCTTTACAGGCAGTGGAGGGTCATACTTATGTCTGATCGGACAACAAAGAGTCATCTAGTAAAGGTAATGAAACAAAGTATGAACTTCGTGACTAGGGGAGTTGTCGAAGTTCCTTCTCCAGTAATTGAACCCAGAGCTGGAAGTTCTACAGCAGGGGTGTCAAACTCAAATACACAGTGGGCCAAAATTTAAAACTTGGACAAAGTTGCGGGCCAACATTGGTATTTATTGAAAAAATCTTCCTCCAGATATAACAATGAACCTTTTCATATGGACCCAAACAAGTTTTGCTTAAACACTGAATATGGAACAAGCAAAACTTAATACTATACAAAAAATAACTTAATATTGCACACATGCAAAATCAGATTTCAAATTAAAAAAAACATCAATGGCATTCATTTCTTAAATAAAATTTAAATAAAAATCGTATGCCTGTTTTTTATTTGCAGCTTTCTGATTTACATTTCAACAGTAACCTTTTTCCGCAGACTAATAATATCTAAAAATAAAATAACAAAATCTAAAAATAAAATAACAACAATAAACCAATTAACTAATAATAACATCCTTCAATGAACGTGCAACCATTAAAGCCCATGTCTTGGAGTAGCAAAAAAAGTGCATAAAGAAAACGTTAATTATAGCTCAGTTTGCTACACACTGATCTACTCTGATATGCCCAACCCAGACACCTGGCATCTCCTCTTGGATGCTAGTCTAATGTTGTACTCCTTGGTTATAGCCACGTTGACTCCGCATACAAGACAAACAGGTCTGTCTTTTACGTATGTAAACAGATATTCTGCCTCCCACCTGTCCAGAAAACTCTTTGTTTTCTGCCTTTCTTTTCGCCATTTTTGGGAAGGGTAGCACGGTGCCAGTAGTAGCATGAGGTCGCTATGACTACTGTCAACAGAGGAGAGGATGTTGATGGGCCCTGTCCTGACGCGCCAAAACACCAGCAGAGCATTCTGGGATTTGTAGTTATCGTGTCGTACCGCCCTCCGCTCGCAAGGCGTCTGCCCCAGAGTATGGCAGTAGTATTAGCGATACATGCGCTGTATAATACCGGCAGGCCAGCTCTAGTAGTCATTTGGTATTGTCTCGCGGGCCAAATATAATTACACTGCGGGCCAAATTTGGCCCGCGGGCCAGAGTCTGACACCTATGCTCTACAGGGTCAGTTAAAACACCCCAGGAGCAGGAGCAGTGGGTCTTGCCCAAGGGAACTTTAGCCATGGATGTTGTGGGAGGGGAAAGTGCTGTTTGTCATCAGAGGTAGCCATTCCAAGTAAGTCCTTGGAAAACAGAAACTATGTCTATGCCAATGCACATCAGTTTTGCAATATAATTGATCTACACTAAGCACAGAAGAAGAAAGGTGAATAAATAAGGTGTCCGTGTGCATGCACAGTAGCCGTGGCAACTTTTGTTGAAGAAGTTCCAGATGTTACTTCCACAGTTCTGTCTCTTCCCAGCTGACCAAAATTACTGGTTATATGAACACCTCAGTTAGCCACTGATTTAGTCCGTTTATTCAAGTGGCTCTGGTAACTGTTAATGGATTGAGGACACTGAAGATAAGTGTAGAGGTACTGATTTATTTGTTACTGTTGTTTTTGAAGGACTCGGACTACTTCTATGGAGAAAGTGGGCAAAAGGGTGTGCTGTAGGCCTCTACGGGAGCTCTTTGGGCTCACAGAGAAAAACATCAGTGAGTATGTTCATATGCTTCTCAAACACTCCCTTAGCATGTACCACTCAGGCCAGCCCAGGCCCACATCTGTCTCATCTGAGACGGTGAATGTTGTTGTGGAAAAAGTTGTTTATGAGGTTAATGTCACAATTAAAAAAAATCCATTGAAAATCTGGCTTCGGATTGATCCGCCCAGGTGTCCCTCCAAATTCAGAATGCGATCACCGGGAACACTGCACGAGCTGTGGTCCACGAGATTGCTGACAGGCTCAGTGCCCTGTTGACCGGACAGATACCACGTATGTGCAAGGACCGCTCACCTAAGAAGACTGGCATTGATGCTGAGATAGCTTCCGTGACTGGTGAGGTGATGTCTGCTTTTGTGGACACAACAGAGAGCTTCTTGAGTGAAACTGGAAAAGACAAAAGCGATCTGCTCTCTGGTGTCAGGGACAGCATAAAGATTATGGAGTCCAGTGTTAGCACCGGGGCGGAAGCTTCGTTTTGTGAAACCGCTGAAGAAGGGACTGTCTGTCTGTCTGTCTGCCAGGCTCCAGAAGTCCTGAGACTTGGAAGCGAGAGTTTTCCAACTAAGACCTCAAAAGCCATTAGTGAAATTCTTGCAGAACGAGTGAGTAGTTTTCACTTGTGCGCTGCACCTGTTACAGCCTCATGCTCCTGTCCTGAACTGCACTTCCATTTTCCTCAGTATACTTGCCCATTGGATGTGGAAAGAGCTGCACAGGAAATAGCAGCTTACCTGGCCACTAAAATGGAAACCCTGCTCAATTCCACTGCCAAGAGTCAGAGATTCACCAGAGAATGGGGTTTTACTAAAAGTCTATACCCTAGAGTTTAAATCAAACTGAAAGACCTTTTCACCAAAGGCCAGACGACAACAAAAGAGGAGAATGTGAAGAACGTTGTCAGCCATGTTCTTCTGACAATCCAAGATGAACTTCAAAGCATCAAAGATTCAAAACATAAAGAACTCGAGACTGCAAATGAAATTGTGGATGCAATGTTAGAGAACATTGGAGTGGCAGATAGTAAGTCAGGATCAACATCCACGCTGGAAGGTCTGCCCTGAATCTTCAGCCATCTTGACCTCCTGGGCATCCCAACTCCATCTGTTTTCACAGACAATGTAATTCCAGTCATAAGGAATGCAGTGGTTGATGATTTAGAGCCTGAGCCATCTCTGAGTAACAAGCTCAAGGAAACCACGCCTGTGGTAGTGGAGACAATCATCAAGAGAGTAGAAGCAACAGATGAGCAGGACATTATCCCCAGACACAGGTTATCCTGCTTCTATTCAGAGGAGGCTTGAGAACCTGACATCCACATAGAGACTTGGAGAGATTTCCCATGATCTTGCTTATGAGGTTCGTCGGCTGTTTACTGAGTGCAGTGACATACCATGTGTCGCACCAGCGCCTGCTGGTAGCATGTCAGATTCAGTTGTCTCTGCAATTTAGCACAGGGAGAAAAACCCGTGGTCTCAGAGATGGTTTATATGTTTGCAGAGGAGTCTGTGAAAAAGCTGCTTGTCCCATGTCTGTTTCCTTCCTCCACTGTGACGTCCAGTGTTCAAGATAGCTTGATTGTAACATGTAACGATACTGTCGAACTTGTCACCAAACTGATTCACAGTGAGGTTATGGACATGATTAGCAGTCAGGTTTTCAAGACCATCAAGGAATCTTTCAGTGCTACAACCGTGGATATTCCGGTGTCCTCTACTACTGCCTTGGCTACTGATGAAAGGATTGATGAAAGTGTTCCGATTACTCAAGATTCAGCCACATCTGTCACACCAGCCGTGGCTGAAGCTGAATCCAATGCCGTTAACAATGTCTCCACCCTCATTTTAATTAGATTCCTCTCTAAGATTGAAACTGATAAAGAGTTGACATCAAACCAGATTGTTAAAGAGGCCCTATGCGAGAACCAGGTGGCTAAGCCTCTGTGGCCTGAAATAACTGGCACTTTATACACTGATGTGGTTAAAACGGTTGATGTGGACATGAGAAAGTTCTAAAAATGGCACAGGATCCTGAGGATATCTCCATCGACCACGCCATATTGATGTCAATGCAGAAAACACTCTGGCAGGAAGACCCATCAGCTCCATCTACCGTGCAGGCTGAATCTGAAAAGACTGTTACGATTTAGGCCGAAAAGAAAGGATGGAGGGACAAATTCAACCTTTAGAAAAAACACAAGAAGACTAAAAAGGATCTTTTTCAAGGATGCTGCATCTGTTTCTCCAATTGTAGAGTCACCAGCCGATCAACTCTCCTCAGTGTCTCCACAGAATGACAGTGAGCCTGCAGCAAAGAAGCCAGGAAAATGCAAGTTGTTCAGCCTTCTGTTTGCCACCCTTTTCAAATCCTTCAAGTCCTAAATTCCATCCAAGGACAGCCAGTAGCCCATCAACCCCTAATGTATCAGTAAGAAACAAAATTTGATACTATAATTCTTTTTCTTTTCTTTTTTTTTTTGGTCTGACTATGAGCATACCCCAAAAGAAGAACCCAGGAAAACAAAACTCGTTCAACTGACTACCACCATTTTCAAGTCCCTAAATTATATCAAAGGACAACCAGTGCCCCATCAACCTCCAATTCATTAATACGAAGCAAGGCTTATGAAATGCAAATCTTTTGAACTTTCTGTTTGTCTGACAATGAGCATGCCCCAAAAGAAGAACCTGGGAAAACGCAAACTTGCCTGCCACCATTTTCAAGTCCTAAATTCCATCCAAGGACGTCCAGCTGCCTCTCTGCCGTCTCCACCATCTCTCCGCAGTGCAACAATGAGCCTGCACTAAAGACAACAGCAGGAAAAGGCAACACGTCCAGTTGACTGTTTACCACCATTTTCATGCTCAAGTCCTGAATTCCACTCAAGGACAACTCATCTATTTCAAATAAAATTTGAAAAATATCATTTTGAATTTGTGTGCATGTGTGTCATAACTTAAGACAACCTAATATGTATAGTTGTGCTTGCAAAAACTATCAAGAGTATTTCTGGGCCACCTTAACGCAACGTTTCTTTTAGACAAGACTGACTTAATGAGTGAACCTCTTCTGATATGCACTTGTGTGTAGTACATAGAGAACAGAGGATGTTTATAACATTTTCACACACACTCACACACAAAGTACAAATAGTCTTATAATGTTGTTATGATGTTTTCTCAGTGACCTGTTCATCTCATTAGTCTTGTTTAACTAATTATGATCACATACAAACACATTAGTCAACACTGTCAACTACAATTCATCTTCATTTCTACATCCATACTGAATATATATGTCACAAATGTGTATGTACAGTATATGAATGAGATGTAATTGTCTAAGACATTCTCTGCATCATAATCATATCAATTCATTCTCACTCACTCAAAAAGGTTCCAGCATCATATTTAAAATCACCACAGCACCCCTGGAGTAACTGGAGCAAACCAGCGGAAGGCCCTGAAAGACCTGGCTGAAGAGGCTGAGAAGAGCAGCTTTTGACTCTGGCTGAGGAGAAAGGAGAAGTGTTGGAAGTAACACCTAACATGAGGGCTAGCTGCAGGGGGCGGGAGGGAGACATGGGGTGTGACAGGCAGTAATGCCATAGCAGGTCAACACCCACCTGTATAATCAATGTTATCCTGAGTATCCTGTCTTCAGTTCACTTCATTTCTGTTGTTTACTACATGTCTACTACTTGTATTGTATTGCTTGTGTGAATACATTAGTTATTATAACATGTATTTCATGTTCCGTATGAACTTCATCCTAAACATTGCAAAAGGAAGTAGAGAGAGAAAGAAATCAAAACTTCATTGTAAATGAAACACTAGCAGGAAACCTGAGAGGGAGAAACTCACCGTCGGAGAGTCAAATCACACTGGCAAAAGGAAAATGAAAACATTACAGGCATGAATATTTGATAATATTTGGAAGGAGAAACAAAACCGAGACAAACACAAAGCAGATTAAAATAACTGACAGACGACTGTTAACATCAGTCTAAAAGATGCAGAAAGAATGCTGACGATTCGTAATCTGGGATTGCTGACACTGGGTAAAATGGACCCTCTTAGTCTGGCTATCTGCACCATTGTTTTGGGTTTTTTTCCCCAAAAAGTAACTAACTCTAAGGACAGACTGGGAGTAGATTAGGCTTTTGCTAATGACAGACTTGTAAGGCGCTGTACAGACTTTGTGTCATTACAACTGTGGATTTCAACTTCGTGCCAAATTTGGATTTGAAGCTTGTTTATGGTTCGTGTAGGCTAATGCTCTCATTTGTATACTGTTTCACTGAGCACTTATTTATATACATCTGTGTAGACATTAATCGTGTACATGATGAATTACAGTAGAACTATAAAGAAACTTCAAAAATTTCACTGAAGTTCCAAAAACCTCAGGGGTGAGTTTTAAATAAGAAACACAGAGGAAAAATGAATAATAATTCTCAGTATGTTGACAATATTGTTATGACATCATTACAATTACAATTTCAGTGGTGTTTTTACTTATTAGATGACTAAGAGTACTAATTAATGTCTTATTATCTCCAGGTGCCCAGTCGGTCAAACTGAGAGAGTTGTGACCAGATCAATCAACTTGTATTTAGCACATCGGTGCGTGTTAATGAAGCTATAGGCTAATTTCCTCAAAAATGGCTATTATCGTAAAATATGAGACCGTAACACTGTTTTTCAAATTCAGTGACTGCTTACCGTGTAGCGGGACAAACAAGGCGACCTGAAAAAAAAACAGCACTGGAATGAAACATTTTCACAAAATATTTTTATCACTTCCTCATGCAAATTATTGTGAAGTCAATATCTAGCTATCGAAAACTAGCTACCTTGCTAGGGCAGGCCTTCAATTTACGTCCTTCTTCAATTCAGTGACTTAGTTGCGATGAAGGGGGTGATTTACTATCCTTTTGTTCCTGTTTCTTCAAGGTCGGAACTTTCCACAAATTCACAGCATTGTTAACAGCACTGTTAAGGAATTAAAGTAATCTGTTCAGGAATATACACACGATGTTGTCCTTGCTAACTAATCCAATTTACTCTGTTTGCTCAATTTAAAAGTCCGTTTACCTCATGAATTATGATGAAATGAAGGAAATCTTACTGACAAGAAGGAAATGTACTAACATAAATGTGAATGTGAATTTCTATAGTTACTCAGATATTCTTCCAAAAGATCAATGCATGCCCCATATTATGGGAGTAATTACAATCTGATGCTGTGACGGGTTCGAAATAGTGCAGACATCGCAGAGGAACGACATCATACAGTTATCACGTGAGAAAAGAAATTCGACAGAAAGCTGTGAGAGAAACCGTGGCCTTGTGTAATTCGAAGACAGATTTCACGGGTATCAGTCAGGGCCTTCAATAATTGCATTTTATCTAAAGGGAACTGGTAAGCAGGTAATTATATTATGGACGAGACGATGTATGTAATTTGCAAAATGTTAGCTCGCATAAAACAAACTACATTTAGGTTCCCCTCGCGTCTGATCAGAGTTTCAGTCATATAAAAACGAGTTCCCTCCTTTTTTCCCTCGAACTCAAAGGACAGTAATCCAACGTGATAATAATGACGCACTAAAATGTTCATATTCAGGCATTGTACCTTCAACTGAATTTAACTAGGCAATGCCTTAAGGCTGGAGTCTCGGAGCTGTCCTGATAGACACGGAGTGAAATAATTAAGTATGTATAAAACGAGGCACTACAATCATACCACAAAATCATGTCTTATTTGTTATTGATATTTGTTATAGACATGTAAAGCCCTTTGAGACTATAAATAGAGATACTGGACTCTAATAAACTATAATAATAATAATAATGATGATGATGGTGATGATAATAATAACAATAACAATAATATATATTATATTTTAATAATAATTAAATTGGTAATTAACAATTTTATATTATTATTATTATTATTATTATTATTATTATTATTTTGTAGTGCTTATTCGTGTAGGTTGGTCGTGGGCCCAAGAAGCAGGTTTTACTTTTGCAATTATGACGTCACTAGCGCAGCGTATAAAAAGGGCTCCGTTGCAGGGTCGCTCACTTCGCAGTAAGAAAGTTTACTGAACGACCAAAGGAAGAAAACCCTCTCCGGCGGATAACGGACAGCTTCAAGGTAATGATCCAGTTTACGGTTCATTTTAGACAGTTGACTATAGAGAACTACAAATTTTAATGATAGGGTGTTGTTGCAATTTGTGGAGTTTCTGTTGTGTTTGATAGGGTATTTATTTAGTCATTATAATGTCATTATTGTTTGCTGTAATAACATGTATGGAGTAGACATACAAATGATACAAATAATAGGCTATTACTGCATGATTACGCGGGCGCAGCGGGTAGCGCCGCAAGGGCTACCTGAGACCTCACCGCAAGAAGGTCTCAGGTCGGATTCCCGAGCGGCCGGCCGGCCGGCCAGGCTCCTTTCTGTGCATGGATTTCCTCCGGGAGCTCCGGCTTCCTCCCAGAGTCCAAAGACATGCAGGTTAGGTGAACTGGAGACGCTACATTGCCCCGGGTATGAATGTATGTGTGTTTGTCTGTGTGCCTGTGATGGACTGGCGACTTGTCCAGGGTGTTTCCCTGCCTTTCGCCCTATGAGCGCTGGGATAGGCTCCAGCAACCGGATTATCACAATATGGGTAAAGAATATAGGTTTGAAACAAATGTTGCTTTGCATGGTAGTGCTTTGCGTCCATCTATATAGTTCTATCTCGGTGGCCATGCCCGAAATGTATTATTTTTTCAAACAATACAACCGTTAGATTACAAAAAAAAAAGAAAAAAGAAGAAAAGGTTGCATATTCTGTCAGATTAATAAAACTTGAAAAAGAACATTTTTGAGGCATTTCCTAATACCAGAAATGAAATGTGAAACAGCCCACTGGAACTGGTGTTACCTGTGCTTTTTGTAAATTGTATTGAATAAATTTTCACTCTGCTCCTCTACAGGATTCTAAAAAACTGTATCCGTGCAAGATGAACTCTAGTAACCAAAAAGGATCAGTCTCAAATGCCATAGAAACTGAGCTCTACGGCAAGAGCACACCTGTGCTTGACTTCCTGCTCGCCCTGAACGATAGGTAAGTTTCTTTGTGGAGTTTTACTTGAAATTTAAGCAAGAAAGTGAAGTTTTGAGTGCAGCACCTCCAACTACAAAATATCTCTGATGGTCCCTAGAGGCAAATTTAATCAAATTCTGACAACCATTTGATAGACCAGTGTAGTCAGGCCAGTTGCACTTATTGTATTGTACTGTGTTTCCCCCCCCTCCCCATACCTAATCATTTAAGTAAATTTGTTACGTCATTTTGAGCCAAATGTGTAATATTTTTATGCTTACCTTTCAATGTAAAAAACATGATGTGTCTTCTTTGAATGTGTTATGGTCATTTATTTATTTATCTATTAATTTATTTTACAGGCAGTGGGAGGTGATACGTCATGTGATGGGGGATGAGGGGGCAAAGTCTCGCATGGGAAAGTTGCTGAAGAAACTGATGAACTTTGTCACCATGGGAGTCCTGGACATCCTCTCTCCAGCATATCTCACCATCCTAAACTCTGAGCCCAGAGCTGCGAGCTCCATGGACTCTGTTGAAAGGATGGTGTCGCTTCAGCCATCTCTGAGCACCGTTTCAGGGCAAAGTGAGAGCAAGACACCTGCAGGATCCAGCACTTCTCCCAGTCTCCATTCTGCGGTCCCACCCAAGAGGTATGCTGGCCAAAAGCTACCATATCAAATGAAAGCCTGTAGGCCAGAGAGATTTTGTCATTTAAAATAGCCCTACCTAAAAGGTTCTTACCGTATCTGAGATTGAAACCATGTCTATGCATGTCTATGCACCGTGTCAGTATTGTGAGTTAAATCATTTACCCTCAGCACAGCCAGGATGAGGGAGATAAATGAAATACGTGAAATCCACCCATGTGCATTGATGGTTACCACCTCTCTTCACTCAAAGATCTGACTTGTTGAGAAAGTTGTAATGTTACTTCTGTAGATCCTTCCCTGAGAAAGTTCTAGATCTTACTTCCATAGCTCCCTCCCCTCTGAGCTCACTAAACTATTGTTTGTATCAACACCTCAGCTGGACACCAATGCCATAATTTAGTCAAGCGGCTTTGGTAATCGTTTAAACCTGCAGGAATGGAAATGGAATGTTGTTTACGGACTGAGTATATATCTATTCAAAATAAGTACAGAAGAACTAATTTATTTCTTGCTGTTATTGAAGGACTCAGGCTACTTTTATGGAGAGAGTGGGCAGAAAGACATGCTGTGGACCACTACAGGCGCTCTTTGGGCTGACAACCAAAAACATCAGTGAGAGCGTTCGTACGCTTCTCGAGCGCTCCCTGAACAAAGGCCAGAAAGGCCGACCTGGCTCTGCATCCGTCTCGGCTGAGACGGTAAACGTCATCGTGGAGGAAGTCGTCCATGAGGTGAACATAACAATGAAAAAGTCCATGGAAAATCTGGCTTTGGATCAGACTTCTCAGTTACCCATCCAAATTGAGAGCGCAATCAGAAGGAGCACTGCACGAGTTGTGGTCCACGAAATTATGGACAGGGTCAGTGCACTGTTAACTGGACGGATGCCATGTGTCTGCAAGGGCCACTCACCTGAAAAGACTGGCATTGAGGCTGAGATAGCCTCCGTGACTGGTGAGGTGATGTCTACTTTTGTGGACACAACAGAGAGCTACCTTAGTGCGACTGGAAAAGACAACAGCGATCTGCTCTCTGGTGTCAGGGACACCATAAAGATAATGGAGTCCAGTATTAACATGGTGGAGGAAGCTTCCCTCCAAGACACCACTGGAGAAGGGACGGTCTCAGAGACTTCCTGCCAGGCTCCAGACGTCCCAAAACTTAGCAGCGAGAATTTTCAAGCCAAGGCTTCAAAAGCCATCAGTGAGGTTCTTGTGAAACGAGTGAGCAGTTTCCGCTTGTGTCCTGCACCTGTAACAGCCTCACGCTCCTGTCCTGCCTTGCACTTTCATGTTCCACAGGACACTTGCCCAATGGACGTGGAATCAGCAGCACAAGACATAGCTGCTGAGCTGGCCACCAGTATGGAAACTCTGCTCAGTTCTGCTGGCAGGACTGAAAAATCCGACACAAGAACCTGGGGTTTTACTAAAAGCACGTACCTTAGTATTTGGGTCAAACTCAGAAACTTTTTCACCAAAGGCCAGACTGCAACAAAAAAAGAGAACGTGCAAGAGAACGCGAAGAAAGTCATCAGCAAAGTTCTTCTGACGATTCATCACGAACTTCAGAACATCAAAGAAACTGAATATGAAGAAGAACTGCAGATGGCGAACGAAATTGTGGATGGAATGTTAGAGAACATCGGGGTGGAAAGGAGCCAGTCTGGAACACCATCCGTGTCGGAAGGCCATGTCCACAGCAGCATCTCTGTTAACCTCCCGGGCATCCCAACTCCAACCGATTTAGCGGAGGACGTAATTCCAGTCATAAGAAGCACGGTGGTTGATGATTCAGAGCCTGAGTCATCTCTGAGCGACAAGCTCAGGAAAACCATGCCTGTTGTGGTTGAAACTATAATCAAGAGAGTGGACGCAATGGATGAGCAGGACAGTATCTTGGACCCCAATGATCCCGTTACCATGCAGAAGCGGATTGAGAGGCTGACGTGCACAGAAAGACTTAGAGAGATTTCCCAAGATCTTGCTAACGAGGTTCGTCGGCTGTTTACTGAGTGCAGCGACACCCTATGTGTTGCACCAGCGCCTGCTGGGAGCATGTCAGATTCGGCTGTCTCCGCAACTTGGCATAGAGAGAAGAAAACAGAAGAACCCATGGTCTCAGAGATGGTGTACATGTTTGCAGAGGAGTCTGTGAAGAGGCTGCTTGTTCCGTTTCTGTTTCCTCCTGTGACATCCACTGTTCAAGACAGCTCGACTTGTAACGACACAGTCGAGCTTGTCACCAAACTAATTCACAGTGAGGTGATGGATACAATTAGCAGTCAGGCTGACAAGACTATGGGGGAATCTTTTAGTGCCACAACTGTGGATGTTCCAGTGTCCACTATCACTGCCTCAGCTACAGATGAAAATGTTCCGATTACCAAAGATTCAGCCACGTCTGTCATACCATCCTTGACTAAAGGTAAATCCGACGCCGGTAACAGTGTGTCAACCCTCATTTTAGTCAGACTGCTCTCTAGGATGGAAACTGACAGAGAGCTGGTAACCAAGATGTCCAACCAGCTTGTTAAAGGGGCCCTGTGTGAGAACAATGTGGCCAAGCCTCTGTGGCCTGAAATAATGGGCACTTTATACTCGGATGTGGTCCAAACTATTGGATATGAGAAAGCACTACAAAGGGCACAGGATGCTGAGGATACTTCCATTGACCATGCCATATTGAAGTCACTGGAGAAAACTCTCCAGCAGGAAGATGCGTCAGCTCCATCTACTGTGAAGGCTGAATCCCAAAGCCAAGTTACGGCTAAGGCCAAAAAGAAAGCTAAAAAGATAAAATTCCGCATCAAGAAAAAACCCAAGAAGAGGACTAAAATTGAAAAGATATTTTCTGAGGATGCCCCATCTGCTTCTCCACCTGCAGAGCCTTCAACAAACCTACTGTCCTCAGCCTCTCCACAGACCAACAGCGAGTCTGCAGCAAATAAGGAGCCGAGAAAGCGCAGTATGATCAGAAGACTGCTCGCCACTGTTTTCAAGGGCTTCAGACGCACCTAAATGCCACTCCAAGACAGCCAGTACCCCCCCCTCCCCCGAACCCCCCCTTCACCAAAAGCAAAGACAAAAAAAACCAAAAACAAAACAAAACCAAAACAACAGCAACAAGAACAACATCAACAAGAACAAGAACAACATCAACAACAACATCAACAAGAACAACAGCAACAAGAACAAGAACAACATCAACAACAACATCAACAAGAACAACAACAACATCAGCAAGAACAACATCAACAACAACATCAACAACAACATCAACAAGAACAACATCAACAACAACATCAACAACAACATCAACAACAACAACAACATCAACACATAAATTAATAAATAAAAAATTAAAAATATAATTATCTTGTGCTCTCTTTTTGTGTGAAATAGCCATATGACAATAATAGTACACTGAGAACAAAGAGTGTTTTGAACATTTTCCCTTTTTACACACACGCAGACACACACATGCACACATACAAATGGTGTTCTTACGTTATGACAGTGACTGTGTCCAAAATCACTCACTACTCACTATGTAGTCCACTGTATAGTGAGTTCGCCATTTTATAGTGCTGTCCCAATGTATACTGAGAATTATTATACTCTATATAGTGGACTGAAAGTATCCTACAATGCATCGTGAAAAGTAGCGTACAACGGATGGTCACTAACCAAGCACTATATACCATCATGCATTGCGCTGAAAAGAAAAATGGTAGACGGTGGAGAGGAGATTGGACGTTGATCCGGTACATTTTAATTGTGCGACGGCAATGACATAATTAACGGTGCAGAGAAAATGACCCGAGTAGTACCCGAAAGTGTTTTTTCATTTTGCAGATGAGCTCACTATATAGTCCTCGACCTAGAACTCCCTAGATAGTGAGTAGGGAGTAGTGAATGAGTGAGTGATCTCGGACACAGCCAATGTTCTCTCAGTGACCTGTTCTCTCTTGGATAAGGTGTGGTCATGTTATGTATACAAATGTTGCAAGTGTTTGCTAAACTTTCTCAAATTCATGAGGAAAGCAAAGTCATGTTCCTTAGATGCAAACAGTTTTTTTCCAGGGGTGAAATTCTTTTTGGTTAAGCGTATTTTTTAATTAGACGTAATTAGTTCATTATTTAGATCCCATAGTAAAAAATGATATATGAACAGGAGAAAGAGTAAAACCAGTTGTGAGTTGTTGAAGCTGCACGACTTTCGGGTAATAGATTCATAGATGGCGGTGAACTCACCAATATTTCAGTCAAAATAAGAGTCCACTTATTGTACTGCTGCGCAGAATTTCCTTACACATTTTTAATTCATCCATATGCGTGATACCATAAATATATCCTAATACTAGAACCACAGCCAGGTATTCAAACTTTTTGCACTGGTATTTTTTAATGATGCAGAGGCAAATTTATCATTTTTTGTTGACATCCAAAAACAGTGTTGGAATTTTAAGTGTAGCAGCAAGACTGTCACCAGATAATTAGAAGAGTTGGTGGTAATTACACTGTGACATGCCAGGCTAACATTCCATTTAGCTTATTAGTTACAGAGTGCAAATATGTTAGATTTCATATTTATTCAAGTTAAGTTTTTTTTAATCTGTCATTGACATAGTTTTTTGTGTTGTGTGCTTGTTAGTCCAAACCAAAGGGAAAAAATCTTTTGTCAATTTTATCTTTCATCCACTCTCTCCACGTTTAAGATTAACGTTAATTTACACAGTTAGTTTGCATGTGCACACAATGTATATCAGGGCAATTTGTTAAGAAGGTGCCTCTTATTGTATTTCGTAAGCTCTAAGCCTTGCTTTAAGTTGATCCTTGTGTCATTTTGCGTACAAACGGCCACCTGATCTATGAGAGTAAGATAACATTTCTTTTCCTAGTGTAAATGGATTGTACAAACGTCAGAATGTAATTCATGAAAACACATTTTTTCGTCTGGACTTTTATTATGAAGAAAGTGGTCTTTCAGCGGCTAACTTCGAAGCATATCATTATTTCCCATGTGACATTGCTTTCAGGAGAGCCATGGCAACCGCAGATTCATGGCCAGAATACTCAAGTATCTGAGTAGCTCTAGAGGTAAAACCAGAGCCGTTGAGAGAGAGAGTTGCGACACTGATTGATCTCGCCGCTACGCGATCACGTGGTTCATGTACACATTCAATAGTTCCAAAACATACCACGCGCTGTCAAGTGCTCTATAGGACAGACAGCAGCGTAAGCGACATCAAACGGTAAATATTAAAATATTAAACCATTTGTGTGTATTATTAACTGCCTTTACACTTACTGTCTATATGTTAATGTCAGTTTGGTATGTGGAGAGGCAGAGTGACAACTTAATCAGTTTATCATTTATTTACATCATTTTTGTTTTTGGAGGGAAAGAGCTCGTTCATGTTAACATACCTTAAGTTAGCATACCTTACATAACGCATGATCCTGGAGTAGTCGGATTTAATTATTTGGCGTGAATCGACCTCCCTTCACTTTCCTGAGGATTTCTAATATTAAACGGGTTTTGCCAGATACTAAGTATCAGTTATATTATTGGTTTCATAATATTTTTCTGCATTGAGCAGACACAAAAAGACACTACCCTACATCACTTACCTGCATTGTCAAAGATCAAACATTTGATGTTGAAATGTGTTACTGAGTGGGCATTCAGTCTGTTGGTGTCCAGGTTTTTGATGAGACGAAAATGGCAACCCTAGCTCCACCATGCATCACTGATATTATCTTAAGACTTTCACATACAACATAAGAATGTATCATAACAAATAAATATCAATGAATGCCAATAACTGCTCAAATTACATAAGCGAGTTTGGTCAATAGTACAAAACATACAAGGCAACCAACAATTCAAGAAAACAATTGTAACACATGCTATGGCCCGGCTGATGAGACCACAACATAAAAAGGGAGACTGACAAATATTTAGGTTTTAAATAAATAATAGAATTTATTAATTTATCTCCCTGTTAGCACCACAGCCTCTGCACTGCCACTGCAGGACTAGTGGGGGTGCTGAGGATTGTAACACCTCCCTCCCTAAAAGGGCTCCTTCATGGAGACCTACAACAAAACACAAAAAGACCTCCTGTGACCACTCCAGTCATACCCCACATCCCTCTTTTCCTCTGCATCCTTAGGAGCACAATCTAAATTATCACCCTCTGAATACCCAGCTTTGTGAGCGTCTCGAAGCCCAAAGAGGGAACTTGGACCATGGCATTATTACTGCCTGAGACAGGAATGCCCCACCTCTCGAATACAGTGATAATAAAGAGAAATCATGACACATACATGTTGCTTGTGGTATTGGTATTTATAAGGAACAAAAGTATATCAAAAGTAACAATATAACACAACTGATACACCATTTTTTGTGAGGATTTGTCCTGCTGGTCTTGTAACGAACTCAGGCCTCTCAAGTCAGGGAGACATGAGTGGATAGGAAGAGGCTGTCATCCACTCTCTGTGGTTTGCACTATTGTCTGAGGTCTTACAGCAATGACTACATCTAACATTTTAGAGATCAACTTTCATACCATGGTTGGCTGTGCGGCATTTGGATGCACCAATCGGTCGGAGAAAGGCATGCGGATGTATGGCTTCCCAAAGGAAACAGATAGAAGAAAAAAATGGTTAGCAATGGTCAGCAGAAGCAACCTGACACTCACAAGAGACTACAACAACAGAAAACTGTGTCAAGTAAGTTATGCTTAAACAGGTGAAATAGACAAATTACTTGTGGTTACTATTTCAAAGGGTTTTATGCTTTTACATGTAGAGCAAAATTAAATTCCAACTGACCCTTACGGGGTATGTCTGGAATATGTGTGAAAATTGAACTTGCAAGCCTCTCTCTGCAGGCACATTTTGAGGAGGATCAATTCGTGGCCACAAAAAAAGGCCAACTGAAGTTAAGGGCCGATGCTGTACCCACCATCTCTCTCAACGGCTCTGGGTAAAACTATTACAACCCAGAAAAATTTTGTGATTGTGGTTCTTAAATAGTGGTATGATATACAATGTTTGAGATTAGAATCGGTAAGCATCGTATTTAGCAATACGAATGTACACATGGTGTAGTTATTTTAAGGGTAACAACCCATTCTCGAGTAGCTGCACGTTTGCAGCTGTTCTAAAAGTAAACTGACCACGATCATTTCAAGGTGGTTGGATATTATTACAGTAGTTCTCCTGTGGTTGTCCCACGTTTGTAATTGATTCTAGACACTGTAATCTTTTGAAATAAACATGCTTGCTGACATAATGACATAAACATAATTACACTAATATGTAACTAACTAAGTTAGCTTCATCGTCCAAGGAGGTTGCCAGATTTTTCAAAATTATCATGAAACATCTACGTGGTCCAACTTTGCTTTGTGAATTTAATCTTTCTAAAATGAATCTGGTCTCTGTCCATGTAAGGTTGCCAGAGTTTACAGAATCCTCTTTGGTATGGTTTTGCTCCCCTCGCACCTCCTCTCAGTGGCTGGACTACTGGTCTCGGCAGCATTTACAGTGGTGACGAAAGGTGAGTAGATAGGAAACCCCAGGTCTGCCTCCAGGTAGTAGATTATATCATCAGCATGGTGTGGTGCGGCTCAATTTTTCGATCAATGTAGATATCAAATTACTCAATTGCTGTACAGTATTGTTTTAGCTGTAAATGACAGGAATGTTATCTTATTCTTCAGTCACCAAATTTGCACAAGTCCTCCAACTATTTTCGTAGGTATAATGTCTTTATTTTAGTCATTGTAAAGCAGATACAAGTTGAACCTTGGTGACATGTATTTATGATGTAATCCTTATTTACATACAGCTCAGTTTCATGATTTCAGTATTTTCTTTCTTACAACAAACATTTGCTTTTGTCACTGTACCAGATTTTTTTCTATTGCTTCCTCATATGAACAGATGAGATTCAAAAATGTTGACAAACAAAAAAATAACACATCTTTTCATAAAATAATGATTGTCTTTTTTCCTTTCCTTGTGTAAATCTCATAAATGATATATACATGTTTAATACATGGATACCACATATGACACACTGGTTAAGACAGGCGGACAACAGTGTTAATCATATGACCAGTCCATTTGTTGTCATTTGATATTCGGTTAAAACTTATTATTGAATGCATGCTCTTTTGCTGCCTATAAATGATTGTGCCCACTCAAGGAAATGCCATATATTTGCTGTGATAGTCTTTGAAAACAAAGAACAAGAGACAACTAACTATAACTGCCTCTGATTACACTGGAACAGTGCAGTTGGTTCTAATATGTCTGGACCTGCTCAGTTTTCTCTCTCCGCTCTGTTGTGCCTTGTTCATTCTCAATCAGTGCTCCACATCGTGCTTATGTATCACCAGTCATATTTGTATTAACATTTTTATAAATTGTAAAAATTAGGGAAAATTCGTTTCCATGGTTTATAATGAATCTTCCCGCTAGCTCTAAGTACCGTATCTCTAGAGAATAGACAACTGAAAAAGGGAAATCCTTAAACTGAGAAGATCACTGCACTGCTTCTACACTGTAAAAAAAAAAGATTTTTTTACAGGCATTCACTGTAAATAAATACAGTTTTTTTCTGTGTTTTTCATAATAAGAGAATATACCTGTAAAATACAGAAAAATCACCTTTTTCAATAAATCTCCTGTAAAAGTACAGTCAAAGTCTGCAATTTTAAATGATAAGAATCCACAGTTTTATAACACTATTTTGCAATTTTTTAATGGTTTTGACTGTTAATTTAGTAGTTATCAGTGTAAAAACACAGACCAATAAAGTTGTTTTACATTCTTCCCCGCTGTGTGCATTTCTTTAAAAATGCAGAATATTGTTTTTTTTTTAATGCACTTTTGCTGTAAATAATAAGAAATAAACACATAAAACTTAATGAAAATCATTTTAATAGAACTGTTCTTCAAAATTACTTTCAATAAAAAATACAACAACTGCAATGTCTACTGTAACTTAACAGTAATTTGTCATTTTCAAACAGTAAATGTAGTGAAAATTAATTAAAGTTCAATACAATCAAAAAATGACACTTAACCAAAAACTTAACATCTGCATTTGAACAAACCTGGAATTATGATGAAATATTAATGATTAAAAATAAATGTTACATTTTCCCTTTCCTATTCTCTAAATATACATTTATAACTCTGGTTACCAAACCAACTGTAAACTGAGTAAAATCAAACACACAAACTACTGAACACCAGTTAGTATCAAACCTGCCATTTTTTTTAAACCACAATATACTTGCAAGCATTACACTGAACATCTTGCTTACAACTGGCATACAGCATCAGACTAGAACAGACATCAACTTGTAAAACTGGCAGATTGGTAAAAGATACAATATTGTAACACACTGTAACATTGAAGCTGCAAAAATGTGTGACAAACAGTAACAGCTGCTTCCTGTGACGTCATAAAACACTGTGTTAAGATCTCTGGTCCATCTTGATTCTTGCATTTTGCATCTATATAGAAGAAAAAGAAGTCTATGTTCAAACTTTGAAAATAAAGTATAGATACCTGGTTGGTCAAAGTAAAGCTTAAAAAAAGAAATATGCTCAAGATTTAAAATGTCCACCAGAAGGAGCTAGATATGTCAAAGTCATCAAATTTGATATGACACCATATCTTAGTATCTTATGCATGTGGTCAACACCAAAAATTTATTTTAGAAAATTTTCCAGCCGACTGTGTTAATATGCTCAAGCCATGAGGTGTTTATAGAGTAGCCAAAAAGGGAAAAAAGTGGGGAAGTATCCTGTCTGTACCATGAACAAGACAATGTGCTACACACACAGAATCGCTTCTATATGATCAATATTAGTAGATTTTAATACTGAATGACATTCAGCAGACAATTAGTGACTTAAATCATTCACATAATAAAATAACTCACCAGTCACTCCATCCAATCGTGCTCGGAGATCCGGGATATGAGAGAAAGGACCCTGGGGTTGACAGCCAACCGTTTTCTTTTCACTTGTTTTTCCACTTTGGAGCCATTGTCAGGGTTGATTCTGAAAATGCATCTGTTGGCAGAGTAGCGTATTAAAAATTGGACTTGTATCTCATACTTATGGCTTTTTTCATTCTGAGAAATAGTATATTATTGTGTATGAGGTGAGGTATTATGACAGTTTGATGTATTATACTTAGCCAGTTGTTATCAATAATAATAAACTGAAACGGATGCAGCAATAACTACAACAATCCAACATTTTCCTACCACTGTGGTCTGTTTTACTGAAGCAAACAATCCAAGTTACAGACATAAGATGTAACGATCACAAAGTGAGAACATACCTTTGAAGGAACTCTAAGGTGGTGCAAATCTCAGCAGGGTAGTCAATATTCATGACGTAGTACAGCATGAACATGGAAACCATTGCATTGGTGAACATGGAAATTCTTTCCATCACGACCACCTGATCAACTGCCACCATGAACTCTGCCGCCGTCAGCGGGCTGTCTCCTGTGAACACATACAAAAAGAAAGTTTAGTTTTAACAGGTCACTTCACATTTCTAGGATAAGATAATCCTATATAAAGGCTTGTGAATAAGGAAATAAAGAAAACTAAACAAATACTGAACTTTGACGGAGAAGATTCTGACAAACCCAAACCTTTTTATTTGCTCAGTCAAACACACTTAGTTTCACTTACCACACACCACAATGCATGGAGTTGGGGGTAAATCCTCTCGTCTTACTTCAGATGACACGCAGGTGTCTTCAACATGGACGAACATCTTGCTTTCATCTTCCTTGAAGTGGAGTAACAGCATCAGCATAGCCCCACATGAGTCTTCACTTGTACTTGCAGAATGGATATCATGAAGTAGCTTTGCTGCACGACTTCCACTTTCCCGGTTCAGACACTTGAAGTACTGCACAACACGTCTGAAGTTAGTGCTCATGGTCTCTTTAAATTCTTCATCTATGTGGACACCAGTTAGTTGCTTGAAATGAGTCTTCAATCCAGTGGTGTCGAAGAGGTAGGGCCACTCTTCTTTCAAGGCTTGTGTGTCTTTTTCATTAAGTACATCTCTTCTTTGGGAAGCAAATGTGTCCGTCATCAACATCTCTATTTTATTCTTGTCCTTGTCATTTATCTCAAACATTCTCTGTAGTTCTTCTTTGTTCTTTTGTTGTACTTCGATGTTTACAGGAAGTGGATCAGGGTTGAGACATCCATACCCAATCTTCCGCCGTCTGATTTTCTCACCAGAGCTGGTTTGAGTCATAATCACTGGCTGTGTTCTTCTGTAGTTTTCCACTCTGCACTGCAGTTGTTTTGTAAGGGAATCATAGCCGCTTCCTACTACTTGACCCTCAATTACATCCTTGAATGATTTAGGATAGGCTAACACCATCTTGCGGGCAATTTCACTCAAGTGTTTTTTCATTGGATTTTTGCACACCGCCAGGATTTCTGCAGCTACCAGCCGGATAACCTCTCTTCTGTCCCTAGCAGATGGGCGTTCTTGCTTCTTGAGAGTGTCTTTTATGTGTGATGGCATGATATTCCAAGGTATGCTGAAGCTGAAGTGCCAGTTATTGTCCAGTACTGACGGTATCACATCACTGTTACTGTTGGAGGGCATCGAGTTGCCAACATACAGATCTGTAATGAACAATATTGTTTTCAGTCCGAACGGTTGTGGTTTTCACAAATACCCCTGAAGTTGTTACTGAGACAACACATCTTCCAAATTGCTATTGTTGCCACATCACATCACAGTACCATTCATTCCCCTCCCCCTCTGTTACTCTACCATAGCTGCATTTGCACTTGCTTGCATTTGTGGAAGTGGTACACCTTGGTGCTGACTGTGAGCTTTCAGAAGAGCTTGGGAGAGTCCCCTCCTGAAAATCTCTACCTGAATTCCCTGACAGGGCTTGAGAGCAAGTCAAGGCTGTAAAAATATATTAATGCTTTAGTGTAGTTGGTGTCCTGTTAAAGATATTCACAGGTTAGATGTGCATATTGTGTGCTCACTCAAGAAATACCCAGCTTTCTGCCACTATGCTCATTTTAATAAAGTGGAAAAAGCCCATCTCTGAGTGGATATAATGCTAAATCATGATCAGGGGAAAAATGTGTTGTTAATTTTCTGCATCCACCCCAATACAGAGGAGGTTGAATGGACTTGTTGTGCTCACAGCAATGAAAGATTTAAACAATTAAAACATTCAACCGGGTTAACCAACATGACAGTTTTCATAGAGACTACACATTCAGTAGAAGGTAGTTCCAACAAAAATTTGGTACAATTAGGTCTGTAAATTATCCAGAGCAACAGGGATACTGTTTCTGGAAAGAGAAAACATTGAATTTTTAGTAGTGTGAGCATCATGGAGAAAGAGGTAGATATCTCAAGATGAAGATGTCTCAAAACCTGGACATTAAATCAGAACTATCTGCACTGGTAGATGGTACCACTAGAGGCATGTAAGAGGATCTATTGTTTTTCATTATTTGATTGTACCAGTCCTTTAATATACAGTATATTGTCATCACTACATCATAATTTTACCTACCGTTGACATGAGGGTGACGTTGAGGTGTGGCCTGTGATGATGAGGAGCTTGCAGGAGAGCTTGGAAATGAATCATGTCCTGAATAATTTCTTTCTGAATGGCTGAGCAGGGCTGAGGAAGAGTTAAAATGGAAGTCAGACATTAATGTTTATACGTGTTTGCTTTTAACACTGCATAATTGTTACCTTCACCAATAAGTGACAAACATTTTGCTTATCAAGCGAAATGATGAAACGATGGTATGTCCAGGCTATAGTTTTATTAAATAAATGTATAAATGAAAGCAACATTTTACAGCGAAAAGTGTTCAATACAAGAATATCCTTGGTCATCATGCAATGCAATGTAATCTAACACCAAAAAATTCCACCCTTCATGAAGATTATAATTTCAAAAGGTGCGGATCTAGTTCTCATTTTGAAAGCTGCAGTTTGCGCTGCTGTTCAATTGCATTGGATTACACTAAGATCTTTCTGATATTTTGTCTGCCTTCATTAATACAAAAAAGACAGACAAAATCTGAAACACCAAGATTTAAACAGCACCAAATCTGCAGCTTCCAAAATAAAGTTGAGACAACTTAAAGCAGTTCCAACAAAACTCACAGTAGAACCTTTTTGAAGGCTGGATTTATTTCAGGGTTGTAAGATTAAACAGCATTAAATGTGGCTTGGTGAACAAAATAAGCTATGTCATCAGTATAACCTGGAATATACAGAGGGGCAGCTAACATTGTTTTACTTACCCTTGGCATGAGCAATAAGCTTCCTCGATTCCACCTTCAAGATATCTTCAAGGTCATTTGGTTCCACAAAACCCAAATCATCTACTGAGCACACACCAATGCTTTCAAGTGTATCCAGTAAAGGCTGCACTTGGCGGTTGAAATCAATCTCACCAGATCTTCCATCGCTGTAAAAAAACTGTATGTATACCCACATGACAGTTTCAGGTTAAGGACAATTCAATTTGAGCGCAATTTCTGTGTGAATACCAGTGAGAAGATGAATTTTTAAACATCTTTTAACCATTTGGCCACAGAAAGCACACCATTTACAGTCTAAAAATGTTTTTGATTGTATAATTGTCAAGTGCATGATAACCTCAAGAAAAAAAAATGCGAAAACAGACACTGAAAATCTGATCAACACCAGTTAGTGGACCAACACATCAAATAACACTACTCATCCAAAACACTGTGTTTAAGGGACAGGACTGTCATTCCACACAGACTGTACGCAGGAAGTGGATAGAAATCCAAGCAGTGTTCAGCACTGATGCAAAGCATCCGTCTTGCTGCTTCCCCAATACTGTAGAGGCCATACTGCGGCATGTAGGCTGAAGAGTGTGGGCTCAAAAGGAAATAGACGAGCTTGTTGTCTTTGATCAGAATGAGCTCAATCTGTCCAAATTCCACACAGTCATCATTCTTTGTGCAAAGAAAGAATTTCTTTTTATAAGATGTACCCATCAACTGCATCTCAGTGGACACCAAATCAGGATCTGGGAGCAAACTTGCTTCAATGGCATCACGTACTTCATCACTGTACAAGTCAGGATGGAAAGGTGTTGAATTTTTCACTTGTAAAGTTGGTGCAAAGAAAGAGCTTGCATTCAGATATGCCTGAAGTAGCTGATGGTTGTTTGCAAGTGTCTGACAGACATTTTTGAAGTTCTGTTTCCTCCTCAAGCATCTTTTGAAGTATGAGTGTTTGCTTTCAAACCTCATGGTCCACAACCTTATGAGAGGGCCAAATTTGAGAATCAAAGAAGGATAGTGGGTAAGGTAGTGATGTTTTGGTTTAAGTTTCTCAGCTGCAAAGAGTAGTATCCTTGTTTCCAGATAATCCTGAATCTGAGTGCTGAGGAAACTTATCTGAGCTACAGATATCCTGGGGGCACAGACCAAATCAACAATCTCTTTCAGCTGAATCATTAGCTGCCACACCTGGTCCTCAGTGTCTTTGACTCTGTCACCAATGATCACAGGTAGAAGTCTCAGAAGACACCAGTTCTCTGCTGCTTGTCCACCAACTTTACTACCACCTTCAGTAACTTCAGAAGGAGAAGAACCAGCATCAGAACCTTGATACCTGAACTGTCTGATCCGTCTGTTCAGCTGTCTGTAGGTAAACCATTTTTTTACCTTCACAAAGTGCTTAATGTAAATAGCAAGGTCATACGCAACAACACCTTCAAACAGGTCATGACCTATGCAAGGTGGGAGGCCTGGCTGGCAAACATGGAGATATTCAAGAGTATTGAATACCGAGTCAAACTTCACTCCCTTCACATTTGCTGCCTCTGAATCATGTAGCTCTTGTACAGCCTCCTTGTAGGTTTGAACTGTTCTAACAGGAAATTGCTCTGAGACATTATGCATTTCCATTGTAGGAATGCAGCAGAACCTACAGCAGTAAGCTGAGCTGCTGAAGTTTTCAACGAAGCCACCTATGCTGTGGGAGCCAAGATTATCCCCAATGATGCACAACACTGTTGCCCGCACAACCTGTCCAGACTCAGTCACAATTCCATCTCTCTCAAGGTCTCGTAAATCTGACAACATCTTTGCAAACAGCTTGTCATGTGTGAAGTATTTAAAATCCTTCTCAGAACACATAAGAACAAGCTGAAGGTTGTCAACACAAGAACGATGGAATGGCTCAAAATTAGCAAGTGTAAAGTATACACCTACAATCTTGTGCTTTCGCCTTGCTGATCCAAGAGGGTTTGCAACCTCAAATGCGTCCTGGTACAATATGAGCTTTAAGGTTAAACCTGGCTCCATAAAAAGACTGTTTGACTTGAAAACAGTTCCATCATTTACATCAGACAACACAGTAGATGCAACATTACTGTGGGGACTCTGCACACTCCCGCCTCACAACAGGGTCTTTTAACAATGCTTTTAAAGTTTCCTTGACAGGGATATACTGCACATAGCAGTCCCTCCTATTCTCATCTGTGCCTAGATGAACAGCCTGTGGCTGCACGTAGGGATAGTTTTGTTGGAAGTGCTGCTGTCTTCTGTACTCCGTTGAGAGATGAGAGCTGCATGATGAATGCAAATCTGCCCCACGCAAACAAGTCATTACAACTTTTATGTCGGTCTCTGACAAGTTGGTTTTATCAGCTAGTATGCCTCTGATCTGTTTCTTGGTGAATTCTTGGCAAATGGCATTCAAACTGTTTACCTCTTCAACTATCAGTTGTACAGTGGATGATGGAATGAGGCATTTTGCCTGCAGTTTCATGAAAAACATGCAAAGATTTTTAAGATATTATGTTCTCATTTCTGCATCATTTAAGACATTGTCAGGTTCCATTCCACCTTGTCCTGAGTTAAAATTGCTTTCTTCTTCACAAAGTTCTTGCCCTGCACTCACTTGCTGTGTAGAATGTGTAGGATCTACGCACAACTCTGTGTCCTGTTTATGAACTCTTGAGATATGGGCAGTGAATGACGACCTGACCTTAAAAGTTTTGTCACAATTTGCAAATGGACACTTTACCATTTCATTTTTCATGAGATGTGATCTAAGGTGTTTTAGCAGATCTTTCATATGTGTGCACTGTGTCTGACAACCTGAGGTTCCACAGTGAAATGTTTGACCTGCATAATGACCTTGTGAAGTAGAGGTTTTGTGATTACAGTAGACATGTGCTTTGAAGGCACTGAACTTAAGAAACTGTCGTTTGCAGTCAGTATAACAACATGGATACTGAGCATTCGCTTCATGTCTATGCAGTGTCTGATGATCGACATAACCCTTTAGTGTTTTCAAAGATATTCCACAGTAGAGACATGCAAAATTGCTAGTCATTTTGGAGGGGGTTCTGACTGTTTTTTTCTTTCTTTCTTTCTATTTCTTTTTTTTTTTAATTCGGCAAGCTTTCACAGACCTCGGTTACAGAGTGCAGGCAAACATGGCCACCATAACTGAATCCGCCTAACCGCGCATATGTTGAGGAAAGCATAATGCACTAAACAATTTTCTATACAAATTCTCTTAACGTCCTATTTAACATTTAGCGTCGACGCTTTAAATAAAAAGAAATTACTCATTACCAGGTCAGAGCGGGTCAGAGGAGAACGATGGTGTTTCGTCGTTTCTCAATTTTGCATAAGTTTAACAAGCTAACTTGTTGCTGCATGCGGAGGAAGAGCACAGACACGTGCACGTGTAAGCTAGTTGATTACAATCACGTGTATAACACATCCACAGTGTAGAAGCGAAATGGTAGGCTGACCCAGGGTCCTAAATACCACCGAGATAAATGTCCATGCACATCCTGTTTTATGCTATGAAAACAATTAAAACCTCATTTATACAAATAGAGAGCATAGAAATATGCATAGAAAGGAAAGGTAAAATATATACTACATACCAAGACAAACATTTGACTTACCGAAGCTAAATAACACTTAGGGAACGGGTCTCGTTCGTAACCCGGGGACTGCCTGTAATTACAGACTCTCACAATCATTTGTCATTGCTGGGACGCTACACAAGATTACTGTATGTTAACTTGGTCTAATTAGGGTTCAAGTCTTATTATCACTACAAAAGAGCTCCTAAAATAGCCTAAATAGGCAAGACAGCTGCAGATGGGTGACAAATTAAAGGCAAAACCAACATAAAGTGTGTCAGTAAGGTGCTGGACATCCATGTGCCGCCAGAACAACTTCAGTGCACCTTGGCATTGATTCTACAAGTCTCTGGAACTCTACTGGAGGGATGGAACACCATTCTTCCAAAAGATATTCTGTCATTTGATGTTTTGATGATGATTGTGGAGAGTGCAGTCTAACACAGTGGTTCTCAACTCCAGTCCTGTGGACCCCCTGTCCTGCATGTCTTTGTTTTAACTCTTCATTATCACAGTTAATTGAGCTCATCAAGGGCTTGGTGATGAATTGTCTGTCAGTCCTGGGTTAAAACAAAGACATGCAGGACAGGGGGTCCTGAGGACTGGAGTTGAGAACCACTGGCCTAACACACCAGTCCAAAATCTCCCATAGGTGTCCAGTTGGGTTGAGATCTGGTGACTGCGAAGGTCATAGTATATGATTCACATAATTTTCATACTCATCAAACCATTCAATGACCCCTCGAGTCATTTTGGGTGGGAACATTGCCATCCTAAAAGAGACCACTCCCATCAGGATAGAAATGTAAAGGTGATCATTCAGAACAACTTTGTACTGATTTGCAGTGACCCTTCCCTCTAAGTGGACAAGTGGACCCAAACCATGCCAGCAAAATGTGTCAGTTTTTTGTGAGCACTCTTGGTATTTTGACAGGGAAAATATTTTAATCTCTATGCTCTAGCACAACATTTTTTGTTGTTATTATTATAATGTACTGGTCCTCTACATACACACAGAAACACCCACCAGGAATGCAATAATAAAGGATATTTTGATTAAAATGATGAGGTATAACAATTCAGATAATTTAATAATGTCAAACTGTTCAGCAATTCGTTCTCTTTAAAATATGCGGTCAATTGTAATATCACCTCAAAGTTCTTTAATTTGTCAGAATGAAACTTTATTGTAAACCACAGAAAAATGATGTCAGCAAACAATTCTGTGTGGTGATGGGACGAAATTGTGCTTGCCGGGACTGTTCAGCCAATGAATGCCCGAGAATCACTTGTTTGAATCTGAGCGCCAGCTGCGCCAGGAGAACGGTCTGGAGAGGTCAAGTTCAGTTATTCACAGAATCACGCAGGAAGATACAAGTCCCTGTTCGTGCCAAGTGTTAATGTTTAGCATCAGCTAAAGGTAATGTCTTGATTTTACTTTTTTTTTTTCAAATACCCACTACTTTGCTGGGACTAAAAACGGCTTACTTTGTATTTAGTTACTTTATTATGAATCATAGCGTTCTGACGTGAAGCTAAGTGATTTAGTGCGAGCTCACAGCTAAATTGACAAAGTGCACGGATTTAATGCTATCAAAACAATACCAGAGCTGAAGTGTTAACCCCTTTAACGAGTTGAGGGACGTTAGTCTAGAAATTTAATGTGATGATGCTGCAACTGTTAAGTTCAGTACAGGCAAACAGTGTAGTAGGCGCTTTTGGACCGGAGGAACGTCCGCACTGCAGGAATTGAGAACGATTATAGTTCTAAGAACGCCGTTTTTTTTAGCTCCTACTTCAGGGTAGGTACTCTCCCAGCACAAGAGGAACCATGAGTGACGTGTACGGTGATTGCAGGGTCTTGACTGGGAGTCATGATGAATGATAAACTTCTTGTTTATTCGCAGGAACACTCGGAATCAAACTGGAGAACAAGTGGAGATCTAACCGACAACAGTGTCACGAGATTAGATTTTAAAAATCTCTGGGGATTTATACCAGGTAAGGTAACTTTCTAGGGTCAAAACAGTTGGACAGTACAGCAGTAATATTTTATTTTCTCCTTTTTTCATTGGGGCAAAGTCCTCTGCTGCCGCCTTGAAATCAAATGTGTCCAAAATTGACTAGGCAAAAACCTGTAATAACTGGCTAAAGGAGACGCTGGGTGATTGGTCTAGATGTAAGTGTACGTTGATTGCAACAGCCGTTTTTAAAAATCCTTGTAAAACGTTACACCTTAGGTCACTTCAGCGTTCCTACAGGCAGTGTGAATGCAAACAGAAAAAAAGCTCTTTAAGGTATGTAGTCCTCGGTGGAGCTCCCCAGTGGGTAGTTCCTCTCAGTGATTCCCTAGAACTGTTTGATAGGAGTGTTACTTAGGCGCTGTTTACACCTTGCATTAGATCCGATTTTGATGATCCGATCAAGAGTGGACGGCCCGAAAGTGCGTCTGTGTACACCTGGCTTTAGAATCCGTCTCCACATGAGTCTCCAGTGATCGCTGATCGGATCTCACTTCCCTGCTCTGTATGCAAATAAACTCGAACATGATTTCCAACATGTTACCCCTTTCATTGGATTTCAGGTAGGCTTTTTGATTTTGATAGGAGATAGTGTTTATGACATGTGAGATAAAAATTCGGTGATCATTGATTGCTGATTTGAGACATTAAGCCACGTTAAGCTGTTTCCTTATAATTGGCGTCACTGGAGAGGAAAACGCTTAACCGAAATCCCGTATGTTGTTTTGATTTTGTGACAGGAGGAAGTGTTTCTGACAAGAGATGTCCGAGGGACATGTGGTGATCATTGATCATAGTTTTGGAATATTAAGGCCGCTTTTTCATGTTAAACGTTGTTGTAACCCGCGGGAAGCATCAATGCGCTTACCGTGCGTAGTTTGTCAGAAATTAAACGGAGAAGAAGAAATCAAAACAATGGCTGTGTCCGAAATGGCATACTAGCCTAGTATATACTGTGTACTGCACACTACTCCCCACCCTAGTATAGAGTATGGTATGCAAGTATGAGAACTTTCATGTAGTGTACTAACAGTCACATGACTGCCGCTGTCCGCCATGTTTTTTGAAATTTTTGGAGACTTGGAAATCACCACTTTGCATCATGGGATGCATTACCTGAAGAAGTGATCGTCCGGGTAACTGTCATGTACTGCAGCATTTTCACTTTTCAGGTACTGCATACTACTTACTACTTTTACATTAAGATCAGGATATGAGTAGTAGGCCTATGTAGTATGCCATTTTGGACACAGCCAATATTCATTTTGCCTGTTGTTTTTGTTGCACTTTAATATGACACTGTTGACGCGTGAATGAGTTTGTACTTCCGCGCACGCAGAGGACATCAGTTGAGTAGGCATTCGTTGAATGTGGCCAAGACCACATTTGTGTTTACACTGCTCAAAGAATGTGGTCATATGCGGCCCAGACCACCACTGAATGTGGTCTGAGCGATTGGATCTCGATGCGAGGTGTAAACAGGGCCTTAGTTTGTAATGATTGTTATTGTATTACTGAGCTTATTTCACGTGCAAACTTGGCAGCGGGCTAACAGTAAAAGTGGAAGATGCAGTTACCCCTTGATAGAAGTCCACAGCTACATGTGATTATAGTTATCAAGCTGACTAGGGTAACAATGAAAACCTTATGAAATTTGTGTGGCATTTTGACACAAAATTTGTGGAAACTGTACTTAAATAGTGATTACAATTTTAACCCTTGTCTTATTTCTTGGGCTTTTCTCTATTTTTTTGTCACTTCTGTTCCTGACATGTCAGAAAACCTCAGTTCAACCCAGTCATCAGGAGCGTATTTCGCTGTGTTCCCACATGTCTTCACAAGATTCCTAAAAGCAAGGGGACGTGACCAAGGTATGTTTTCTGATTGTGTTCACACAACATTAGAAAATGGAATAACCAAACCGATGCAGTATGAATGCTGGAATGTTAGTGTTGGTGCTACATCTTACACATACTATGATTCAAGATTTTTTTTTATGACTTTGTACGGAAACACAGGCCTATATAGTGTACACATTTTAATACAATGTGTGCACCATTTACTCCATGGTTCACAAATATTAAGACAATATTGTGCATATGATTTAAGATCTTGATGTGCACATTTAATAAATCATAGGTACGTTTAAGTAGATCGAGCTCACAATATACAATAACGTGTGTGTGATATTCTTTAACGTGCCCATGAAGTAAGAAAAAAAATTATTTAGCCTCTCTTGGGCTTCGTAAATTTGCCATAAAGGCTATATCATCAAACTGCTTATGATGCCTGACTAACAGACAACAAACTCTTTAAGTGTTAGTTACAATGACAGAGAAAAGTGGCAAGTCAGTCATTGAAATATAGTAACTTCCAGTTGATCAACTAATTCAGATACTAATACCACAATCACTGATGATAACAATAACAGCAGCAGTTATCATGATTTCAGATTTTGGCATTTTACATTACAATGGTATGCATGCTAAATTGATTTAAAAAGTGCACAGGATGTGTCAGAATTACTGTACATAGGTTGTGGGTTAAAACATAAACATTTGATTTTATCTCTTCACAGACGAGGCAGTGGCCACTGGCTTAATGATGGCTAACAAGATCATTGAGAGAAACCGCCCACAGTGTCCAAAGCCTGGAGTTATGGAATTTTCTTCCTTATAGATGCCTCCTAAGATGACTGACATCTTTCTCAGAGTTAATGATGAAACTGTTAATGATGAAATGTAGTGTCGGCTAAGGGTGAGTGAACTGAGGCTGAAGAAAACAAAAGTGCACAGTGATAATGAACAGTGACATGTCATTCTGTTAGATATTTGATGTGAGCATTTCATATAGTTAAAGTTCCAATCCTTAAAATATTTTCAGCACACTTTCCATCTTAATGTTACTGTTGAAAATGCCCTAAACAACTTTGTGCAGGCCCCTTTTAAGGACTGTAAGAACTGTTTCAATTCAAATTCAATTAAAAAAGCTTTACTTATCCCCAAGGGTCAATTCCTGAGGCAGGCACAGTAAAAGGGCACAGAACAGAACATAAAAAGTAGATAAACAAACAGTGGCCACATTGTAGAACCAGTCCTGAATATAGTCTGGCTGAGTAGTCCTTCAGGTTGCTGGTTTTGTGCTGAACATGTGTAAATGAAACCAAGTGAGTTCTTTTGATATTCGTTTTCCACAAACTATGGATATTAAGAAACATTACTTGCATAGGTACTAGGTCTCATAAACTGTTAATATTTGTAGACTGTAGCCATTCAGAGTAGTATGCTAAGAACCACATGGCCATTGCAAAAAATGTGTACAGGTACTGAAATATTTTTTCAGCTTGTTCATATTGCTATAGATACTGTTTATATGCTAGTAGTTTGAGTGACTTATTATAATGCATAGTATAATGCAACTAAAACTGTAGATTGTGCTGGATTGATATTGATTTGATAAGCAAAAAGTAACAAGTAACCATCAGTTGTTTATTTTGAATAATAGATTTAGTTGTCATGATTGTTGAGGTTCAACTGTCAAAATAAAAAGATTGAAAGCGTGTATTGTTGTTGAGCTTTTATTGTACCATGGCTTCACATTGTTTTATAAGAGCAACAGTGTATTGGTTGATGTGTAAGTATGTAAAATTAAAGTAAACCATTCTTTTATCTACTGAAGTAAAAGGTAATTGTGGAAGATGTTCACGTGATTAAGCGTATTGATTACTGTATAAAGCCTGGAATTTAAGGGAGAAAATAACCACAAAAATATGTATACTTACAGGAATATATTGTAAAATTGATAGATCTAAATGTAGTTTTACCAGAAACTTAATGTTTTTACATGCAAAGCACTGTAAATGAATTGGTAAGGGTTGCACATTTAATGGATCATTTGATGTTAAATTAAACTTTAGCTGTATTTTAACATGTTATTGGTTTTTATTATGGTATAGAATTGTTTGATAATGCCAAATTTCTGTGAATACATTGAAGGATCACATAAAATAAAAGCTTAGATCTGTGAACACACTAACCATAGATTATTATATAGGGTTAATCACGTGTAATTTTAAATTTTTTTTCTGTATTTAACCAGTAGAATCTAGTGCTGTAACAGTGAGATCTCATAGATAAACAGTACATCGTAAAAGTTTGCAGGCAGATCAACCAATATTTAACTGTTATCCATTGTAAATTTATAGGATAAGAACATTTATTGACAGATTTCCTGTGTTGACAAAATTTTAATAAGATTTAATAGACAGTAAAGTGACCGTTACTTTAAATAGCTATTCTTTATTTTACTTTAAAAAAATCTGTACTATCACAGGGGCATGTTGTAGATTGATTGAATAATTCCATGAATTAACATAATTATGCTGTTAATATAAAGATAGCAACCTTCAAAATGTAGACTTTAAATTTATATTTGCAGTATTTCCTTGATTTTATTACAGTTTGGAGATGTTTTCTAACAATAAAAATTTGTAATTTTACTACAATTTGAGTGTAAAATTACAAAGAATACCCACGGGGAAAAGCTGTAATTTTACAGTAATTCATTGTTGAATTATGTATAGTATTTTGCTGTAATTTTATGGGAACTGTTTGGCATCTTTTGCTGCCAGACATTTTACCGTTTTTTTACTTTTTTTTTTACAGTGTACGGAGTCGCCAACAAAATTAGTGAAAGAGAAATTGGTTGAAAAGTGATGCCTTCTCTGACGTTATGTGGTGGAAGTTAAGCAGAATCAAAATATTATTATTATTATTATTATTATTATTATTATTATTATTATTATAATTAGTTATCGTTTTCTTGAACATTTCACAAACTATTATCAGCATCGTAAGCAGTTTAAGAGTAGGCTATGTACTTTGCGCACGTATTCAAAGTCACGTGCCCAAAAACCTTTGCCGTAATTTAATGGGGATGAGCACATGCACAGAATAGTACAATTTACATTGTGTGCTAGAAGCGCATATGCTTTAATCAAATTAATTTACTTGAAGAATTATATTCATTACTGAAATATTAACGCTGTTTTCAAACATAGCTGTAAAGCCATTTCTGCAATGTAATAATTTTGGTGTTCTTAATCCTCCAATGAAGAGACCAAACCTTGTGGTCAAACTTTCCAGAACGACTAACCATCTGATAGTTAGCACTCGCGCCAGCACCGCTTAGCAGTGACGTAATAACATTACAGCGTGAGAGAATAAATCTGAAAAAAAAAAAGAGAGAGAGAAACAGTAAGTAACTGGAAGAAAAGCTTTGCGGTCACAGTTGCAACCTTCCTTAAATCCTAAATCTTTGTAGACTGCGCGGAGTTCATCAGGTTACTCTTTACTTACGCGCAAAAGGTAATTACCCTCATGACATGACGATATGTGGAATTCTGTAGCATTTTAGCATATATGAAATAGCTCTACACTTAGGTTCCTCTTGCGTCTGATAAAAGAGTCACAAACATACAAAACAAGCTCTTTCTCTCTCGAGCACAGCTCTCCATATGCAAACCCACAGTTCTGAATATGCAAAGAAGTGGGCTTCACCTTAACGCTGCTCACATCAAAGCAACACAACTTCAGGAGAGTTCACGAAATCGTTGTTTTCATCAAACAGAAAGCTTCAAGGTGATGGTTTTTTTTTCGATTAAATATGCTATAAATAGATTCTTTTTTTAAACTTTAAATATGTTGGCTTTTCATTTACAAGTCCGTTAGATGATACCTGTGACAGTACACACCTGTATCAAATAAGCCCTCTCCTCTTTAAGGCCAAAGAGATGTATCAAAGTGAGATAAAGTCCCTTAAGAAAAAAGAGCTGATCTCCGGTTACAGAGTCTCAGCTGTATAGCAGGTGCTCAGCTCTGATGGACTTCCTCCTCTCTCTGAGTGATAAGTAAGTTTCTTAATCAAGTTCTGAAATTTAGGAAAGATATTTAAGCGTCTTCAGCACACAGAAGGGGTGTACAGATAGATCTGGCAACCATTTAACAGACGCGTCTGATTCTGGTCAGACCAGAATTGTGTTTATTATATTGCATTGTATTTATTTTCTCATTAACTTTATTACATTATTTCACTCAGTGTGTTAATATTTCACTTTGAACCATGGCAAATTTGTAAGATCTTTGTGCTTTATTGTGAGCTCTTTACGCACTAACATGATAAGCAGAATACACCTCTCTAACCCAAATGTGCTGATTAAAAGAGGGTTCAGTTTTTATACAGTAATTTAGCTTTTAAAAAAAATATGGGTCCAGGTTTTTACAAACATTTAAACTGCAATTTGTTCTTTACAGGCAGTGGAGGGTCATACTTATGTCTGATCGGACAACAAAGAGTCATCTAGTAAAGGTAATGAAACAAAGTATGAACTTCGTGACTAGGGGAGTTGTCGAAGTTCCTTCTCCAGTAATTGAACCCAGAGCTGGAAGTTCTACAGCAGGGGTGTCAAACTCAAATACACAGTGGGCCAAAATTTAAAACTTGGACAAAGTTGCGGGCCAACATTGGTATTTATTGAAAAAATCTTCCTCCAGATATAACAATGAACCTTTTCATATGGACCCAAACAAGTTTTACTTAAACACTGAATATGGAACAAGCAAAACTTAATACTATACAAAAAATAGCTTAATATTGCACACATGCAAAATCAGATTTCAAATTAAAAAAAACATCAATGGCATTCATTTCTTAAATAAAATTTAAATAAAAATCGTATGCCTGTTTTTTATTTGCAGCTTTCTGATTTACATTTCAACAGTAACCTTTTTCCGCAGACTAATAATATCTAAAAATAAAATAACAACAATAAACCAATTAACTAATAATAACATCCTTCAATGAACGTGCAACCATTAAAGCCCATGTCTTGGAGTAGCAAAAAAAGTGCATAAAGAAAACGTTAATTATAGCTCAGTTTGCTACACACTGATCTACTCTGATATGCCCAACCCAGACACCTGGCATCTCCTCTTGGATGCTAGTCTAATGTTGTACTCCTTGGTTATAGCCACGTTGACTCCGCATACAAGACAAACAGGTCTGTCTTTTACGTATGTAAACAGATATTCTGCCTCCCACCTGTCCAGAAAACTCTTTGTTTTCTGCCTTTCTTTTCGCCATTTTTGGGAAGGGTAGCACGGTGCCAGTAGTAGCATGAGGTTGCTATGATTACTGTCAACAGAGGAGAGGATGTTGATGGGCCCTGTCCTGATTGACGCGCCAAAACACCAGCAGAGCATTCTGGGATTTGTAGTTATCGTGTCGTACTGCCCTCTGCTCGCAAGGCGTCTGCCCCAGAGTATGGCAGTAGTATTAGCGATACATGCGCTGTATAATACCGGCGGGCCACCTCTAGTAGTCATTTGGTATTGTCTCGCGGGCCAAATATAATTACACTGCGGGCCAAATTTGGCCCGCGGGCCAGAGTTTGACACCTGTGCTCTACAGGGTCAGTTAAAACACCCCAGGAGCAGGAGCAGTGGGTCTTGCCCAAGGGAACTTTAGCCATGGATGTTGTGGGAGGGGAAAGCGCTGTTTGTCATCAGAGGTAGCCATTCCAAGTAAGTCCTTGGAAAACAGAAACTATGTCTATGCCAATGCACATCAGATTTGCAATGTAACTGATCTACACTAAGCACAGAAGAAGAAAGGTGAAGTATATAAGGTGTCCGTGTGCATGCACAGTAGCCGTGGCAACTTTTGTTGAAGAAGTTCCAGATGTTACTTCCACAGTTCTGTCTCTTCCCAGCTGACCAAAATTACTGGTTATATGAACACCTCAGTTAGCCACTGATTTAGTCCGTTTATTCAAGTGGCTCTGGTAACTGTTAATGGATTGAGGACACTGAAGATAAGTGTAGAGGTACTGATTATTTGTTACTGTTTTTTTTGAAGGACTCGGACTACTTCTATGGAGAAAGTGGGCAAAAGGGTGTGCTGTAGGCCTCTACGGGAGCTCTTTGGGCTCACAGAGAAAAACATCGGTGAGTGTGTTCATATGCTTCTCAAACACTCCCTTAGCATGTACCACTCAGGCCAGCCCAAGCCCACATCTGTCTCATCTGAGACGGTGAATGTTGTTGTGGAAAAAGTTGTTTATGAGGTTAATGTCACAATTTAAAAAAATCCATTGAAAATCTGGCTTCGGATTGATCCGCCCAGGTGTCCCTCCAAATTCAGAATGCGACCACCGGGAACACTGCACGAGCTGTGGTCCACGAGATTGCTGACAGGCTCAGTGCCCTGTTGACCAGACAGATACCACGTATGTGCAAGGACCGCTCACCTAAGAAGACTGGCATTGATGCTGAGATAGCCTCAGACTGGTGAGGTGATGTCTGCTTTTGTGGACACAACAGAGAGCTTCTTGAGTGAAACTGGAAAAGACAAAAGCGATCTGCTCTCTGGTGTCAGGGACAGCATAAAGATTATGGAGTCCAGTGTTAGCACCGGGGCGGAAGCTTCGTTTTGTGAAACCGCTGAAGAAGGGACTGTCTGTCTGTCTGTCTGTCTGCCAGGCTCCAGAAGTCCTGAGACTTGGAAGCGAGAGTTTTCCAACTAAGACCTCAAAAGCCATTAGTGAAATTCTTGCAGAACGAGTGAGTAGTTTTCACTTGTGCGCTGTACCTGTTACAGCCTCATGCTCCTGTCCTGAACTGCACTTCCATTTTCCTCAGTATACTTGCCCATTGGATGTGGAAAGAGCTGCACAGGAAATAGCAGCTTACCTGGCCACTAAAATGGAAACCCTGCTCAATTCCACAGCCAAGAGTCAGAGATTCACCAGAGAATGGGGTTTTACTAAAAGTCTATACCCTAGAGTTTAAATCAAACTGAAAGACCTTTTCACCAAAGGCCAGACGACAACAAAAGAGGAGAATGTGAAGAACGTTGTCAGCCATGTTCCTCTGACAATCCAAGATGAACTTCAAAGCATCAAAGATTCAAAACATAAAGAACTCGAGACTGCAAATGAAATTGTGGATGCAATGTTAGAGAACATTGGAGTGGCAGATAGTAAGTCAGGATCAACATCCACGCTGGAAGGCCTGCCCTGAATCTTCAGCCATCTTGACCTCCTGGGCATCCCAACTCCATCTGTTTTCACAGACAATGTAATTCCAGTCATAAGGAATGCAGTGGTTGATGATTTAGAGCCTGAGCCATCTCTGAGTAACAAGCTCAAGGAAACCACGCCTGTGGTAGTGGAGACAATCATCAAGAGAGTAGAAGCAACAGATGAGCAGGACATTATCCCCAGACACAGGTTATCCTGCTTCTATTCAGAGGAGGCTTGAGAACCTGACATCCACATAGAGACTTGGAGAGATTTCCCATGATCTTGCTTATGAGGTTCGTCGGCTGTTTACTGAGTGCAGTGACATACCATGTGTCGCACCAGCGGTTGCTGGTAGCATGTCAGATTCAGTCGTCTCTGCAATTTAGCACAGAGAGAAAAACCCGTGGTCTCAGAGATGGTTTATATGTTTGCAGAGGAGTCTGTGAAAAAGCTGCTTGTCCCATGTCTGTTTCCTTCCTCCACTGTGACGTCCAGTGTTCAAGACAGCTCGACTTGTAACGATACAGTCGAACTTGTCACCAAACTGATTCACAGTGAGGTTATGGACGTGATTAGCAGTCAGGTTTTCAAGACCATCAAGGAATCTTTCAGTGCTACAACCGTGGATATTCCGGTGTCCTCTACTACTGCCTTGGCTACTGATGAAAGGATTGATGAAAGTGTTCCGATTACTCAAGATTCAGCCACATCTGTCACACCAGCCGTGGCTGAAGCTGAATCCAATGCCGTTAACAATGTCTCCACCCTCATTTTAATTAGATTCCTCTCTAAGATTGAAACTGATGAAGAGTTGACATCAAACCAGATTGTTAAAGAGGCCCTATGTGAGAACCAGGTGGCTAAGCCTCTGTGGCCTGAAATAACTGGCACTTTACACACTGATGTGGTTGAAACAGTTGAAGTGGACATGAGAAAGTTCTGAAAATGGCACAGGATCCTGAGGATATCTCCATCGACCACGCCATATTGATGTCAATGCAGAAAACACTCTGGCAGGAAGACCCATCAGCTCCATCTACCGTGCAGGCTGAATCTGAAAAGACTGTTACGATTTAGGCCGAAAAGAAAGGATGGAGGGACAAATTCAACCTTTAGAAAAAACACAAGAAGACCAAAAAGGATCTCTGTCAAGGATGTTGCATCTGCTTCTCCAATTGTAGAGTCACCAGCCGATCCACTCTCCTCAGTGTCTCCACAGAATGACAGTGAGCCTGCAGCAAAGAAGCCAGGAAAATGCAAGTTGTTCAGCCTTCTGTTTGCCACCCTTTTCAAATCCTTCAAGTCCTAAATTCCATCCAAGGACAGCCAGTAGCCCATCAACCCCCAATGTATCAGTAAGAAACAAAATTTAATACTATAATTCTTTTTCTTTTCTTTTTTTTTTTGGTCTATGAGCATACCCCAAAAGAAGAACCCAGGAAAACAAAACTCGTTCAACTGACTACCACCATTTTCAAGTCCCTAAATTATATCAAAGGACAACCAGTGCCCCATCAACCTCCAATACATTAATACGAAGGAAGGCTTATGAAATGCAAATCTTTTGAACTTTCTGTTTGTCTGACAATGAGCATGCCCCAAAAGAAGAACCTGGGAAAACGCAAACTTGCCTGCCACCATTTTCAAGTCCTAAATTCCATCCAAGGACGTCCAGCTGCCTCTCTGTCGTCTCCACCATCTCTCCGCAGTGCAACAATGAGCCTGCACTAAAGACAACAGCAGGAAAAGGCAACACGTCCAGTTGACTGTTTACCACCATTTTCATGCTCAAGTCCTGAATTCCACTCAAGGACAACTCATCTATTTCAAATAAAATTTGAAAAATATCATTTTGAATTTGTGTGCATGTGTGTCATAACTTAAGACAACCTAATATGTATAGTTGTGCTTGTAAAAACTATCAAGAGTATTTCTTGGCCACCTTAATGCAACGTTTCTTTTAGACAAGACTGACTTAATGAGTGAACCTCTTCTGATATGCACTTGTGTGTAGTACATAGAGAACAGAGGATGTTTATAACATTTTCACACACACTCACACACAAAGTACAAATAGTCTTATAATGTTGTTATGATGTTTTCTCAGTGACCTGTTCATCTCATTAGTCTTGTTTAACTAATTATGATCACATACAAACACATTAGTCAACACTGTCAACTACAATTCATCTTCATTTCTACATCCATACTGAATATATATGTCACAAATGTGTATGTACAGTATATGAATGAGATGTAATTGTCTAAGACATTCTCTGCATCATAATCATATCAATTCATTCTCACTCACTCAAAAAGGTTCCAGCATCATATTTAAAATCACCACAGCACCCCTGGAGTAACTGGAGCAAACCAGCGGAAGGCCCTGAAAGACCTGGCTGAAGAGGCTGAGAAGAGCAGCTTTTGACTCTGGCTGAGGAGAAAGGAGAAGTGTTGGAAGTAACACCTAACATGAGGGCTAGCTGCAGGGGGCGGGAGGGAGACGTGGGGTGTGACAGGCAGTAATGCCATAGCAGGTCAACACCCACCTGTATAATCAATGTTATCCTGAGTATCCTGTCTTCAGTTCACTTCATTTTCTGTTGTTTACTACATGTCTACTACTTGTATTGTATTGCTTGTGTGAATACATTAGTTATTATAACATGTATTTCATGTTCTGTATGAAGTTCATCCTAAACATTGCAAAAGGAAGTAGAGAGAGAAAGAAATCAAAACTTCATTGTAAATGAAACAGCAGGAAACCTGAGAGGGAGAAACTCACCGTCGGAGAGTCAAATCACACTGGCAAAAGGAAAATGAAAACATTACAGGCATGAATATTTGATAATATTTGGAAGGAGAAACAAAACAGAGACAAACACAAAGCAGACTAAAATAACTGAGAGACGATTGTGAACATCAGTCTAAAAGATGCAGAAAGAATGCTGACGATTTGTAATCTGGGATTGCTGACACTGGGTAAACTGGACCCTCTTAGTCTGGCTATCTGCACCATTGTTTTGTTTCCCCAAAGAGTAACTAACAGACTGGGAGTAGATTAGGCTTTTGCTAATGACAGACTTGTAAGGCGCTGTACAGACTTTGTGTCATTACAACTGTGGATTTCAACTTCGTGCCAAATTTGGATTTGAAGCTTGTTTATGGTTCGTGTAGGCTAATGCTCTCATTTGTATACTGTTTCACTGAGCACTTATTTATATACATCTGTGTAGACATTAATCGTGTACATGATGAATTACAGTAGAACTATAAAGAAACTTCAAAAATTTCACTGAAGTTCCAAAAACCTCAGGGGTGAGATTTAAATAAGAAACACAGAGGAAAATGAATAATAATTCTCAGTATGTTGACAATATTGTTATGACATCATTACAATTACAATTTCAGTGGTGTTTTTACTTATTAGATGACTAAGAGTACTAATTAATGTCTTATTATCTCCAGGTGCCCAGTCGGTTAAACTGAGAGAGTTGTGACCAGATCAATCAACTTGTATTTAGCACATCGGTGCGTGTTAATGAAGCTATAGGCTAATATCCTCAAAAATGGCTATTATCGTAAAATATGAGACCGTAACACTGTTTTTCAAATTCAGTGACTGCTTACCGTGTAGCGGGACAAACGAGGCGACCTGAAAAAAAAACAGCACTGGAATGAAACATTTTCACAAAATATTTTTATCACTCCCTCATGCAAATTATTGTGAAGTCAATATCTAGCTATCGAAAACTAGCTACTTTGCTAGGGCAGGCCTTCAATTTACGTCCTTCTTCAATTCAGTGACTTAGTTGCGATGAAGGGGGTGATTTACTATCCTTTTGTTCCTGTTTCTTCAAGGTCGGAACTTTCCACAAATTCACAGCATTGTTAACAGCACTGTTAAGGAATTAAAGTAATCTGTTCAGGAATATACACGCGATGTTGTCCTTGCTAACTAATCCAATTTACTCTGTTTGCTCAATTTAAAAGTCCGTTTACCTCATGAATTGTGATGAAATGAAGGAAATCATACTGACAAGAAGGAAATGTACTAACATAAATGTGAATGTGATTTTCTATAGTTACTCAGATATTCTTCCGAAAGATCAATGCATGCCCCATATTATGGGAGTAATTCCAATCTGATGCTGTGACTGGTTCGAAATAGTGCAGACATCGCAGAGGAACGACATCATACAGTTATCACGTGAGAAAAGAAATTCGACAGAAAGCTGTGAGAGAAACCTTGGGCCTTGTGTAATTCGAAGACAGATTTCACGGGTATCAGTCAGGGCCTTCAATAATTGCATTTTATCTAAAGGGAACTGGTAAGCAGGTAATTATATTATGGACGAGACGATGTATGTAATTTGCAAAATGTTAGCTCGCATAAAACAAACTACATTTAGGTTCCCCTCGCGTCTGATTAGTGTTTCATTCATATAAAAACGAGTTCCCTCCTTTTTTCCCTCGAACTCAAAGGACAGTAATCCAACGTGATAATAATGAAGCACTAAAATGTTCATATTCAGGCATTGTACCGTCAGCTGAATTTAATTTAACTAGGCAATGCCTTAAGGCTGGAGTCTCGGAGCTGTCCTGATAGACACGGGGTGAAATAATTAAGTATGTATAAAAAAAAGGCACTACAATCATACCACAACATCATGTCTTATTTGTTATTGATATTTGTTATAGACATGTAAAGCCCTTTGAGACTATAAATAGTGATACTGGACTCTAATAAACTATAATAATAATAATAATAATAATAATAATGATGATGGTTATGATAATAATAACAACAACAACAATATATATTGTATTTTAATAATAATTAAATTGGTAATTAACAATTTTATATTATTATTATTATTATTATTATTATTATTATTATTATTATTATTTTGTAGTGCTTATTCGTGTAGGTCGGTCGTGGGCCCAAGAAGCAGGTTTTACTTTTGCAATTATGACGTCACTAGCGCAGGTATAAAAAGGGCTCCGTTGCAGGGTCGCTCACTTCGCAGTAAGAAAGTTTACTGAACGACCAAAGGAAGAAAACCCTCTCCGGCGGATAACGGACAGCTTCAAGGTAATGATCCAGTTTACGTTTCATTTTAGACAGTCGGCTATAGAAAACTACAAATTTTAATGATAGGGTGTTGTTGTAATTTGTGGAGTTTTTCTTGTGTTTGATAGGGTATTTATTTAGTCATTATAATGTCTTTATCGTTTGCTGCAATAACATGTATGGAGTAGACATACAAATGATACAAATAATAGGCTATTACTGCATGATTACGCGGGCGCAGTGGGTAGCGCCGCAAGGGCTACCTGAGACCTCACTGCAAGAAGGTCTCAGGTCGGATTCCCGGGCGGCCGGCCGGCTGGCCAGGGTCCTTTCTGTGCATGGATTTCCTCCGGGAGCTCCGGCTTCCTCCCAGAGTCCAAAGACATGCAGGTTAGGTGAACTGGAGACGCTACATTGCCCCGGGTATGAATGTGAGTGTGTTTGTCTGTGTGCCTGTGATGGACTGGCGACTTGTCCAGGGTGTTTCCCTGCCTTTCGCCCTATGAGCGCTGGGATAGGCTCCAGCAACCGGATTATCACAATATGGGTAAAGAATATAGGTTTGAAACAAATGTTCCTTTGCATGGTAGTGCTTTGCATCCATCTATATAGTTCTATCTCGGTGGCCATGCCCGCAATTTATTATTTTTTCAAACAATACAACCGTTAGATTACAAAAAAAAAAAAAAAAAAAGAAGAAAAGGTTGCATATTCTGTCAGATTAGCAAAACTTGAAAAAGAACATTTTTAAGGCATGTCCTAATACCAGAAATGAAATGTGAAACAGCCCACTGGAACTGGTGTTACCTGTGCTTTTTGTAAATTGTATTGAATAAATTTTCACTCTGCTCCTCTACAGGATTCTAAAAAACTGTATCCGTGCAAGATGAACTCTAGTAACCAAAAAGGATCAGTCTCAAATGCCATAGAAACTGAGCTCTACGGCAAGAGCACACCTGTGCTTGACTTCCTGCTCGCCCTGAACGATAGGTAAGTTTCTTTGTGGAGTTTTACTTGAAATTTAAGCAAGAAAGTGAAGTTTTGAGTGCAGCACCTCCAACTACAAAATATCTCTGATGGTCCCTAGAGGCAAATTTAATCAAATTCTGACAACCATTTGATAGACCAGTGTAGTCAGGCCAGTTGCACTTATTGTATTGTACTGTGTTTTTTTTCCCCCCATACCTAATCATTTAAGTAAATTTGTTACGTCATTTTGAGCCAAATGTGTAATATTTTTATGCTTACCTTTCAATGTAAAAAACATGATGTGTCTTCTTTGAATGAACTTTGAATGAATATTTATCTATTAATTTATTTTACAGGCAGTGGGAGGTGATACGTCATGTGATGGGGGATGAGGGGGCAAAGTCTCGCATGGGAAAGTTGCTGAAGAAACTGATGAACTTTGTCACCATGGGAGTCCTGGACGTCGTCTCTCCAGCATATCTCACCATCCTAAACTCTGAGCCCAGAGCTGCGAGCTCCATGGACTCTGTTGAAAGGACTGCGTCGCTTCAGCCATCTCTGAGCACCGTTTCAGGGCAAAGTGAGAGCAAGACACCTGCAGGATCCAGCACTTCTCCCAGTCTCCATTCTGCGGTCCCACCCAAGAGGTATGCTGGCCAAAAGCTACCATATCAAATGAAAGCCTGTAGGCCAGAGAGATTTTGTCATTTAAAATAGCCCTACCTAAAAGGTTCTTACCGTATCTGAGATTGAAACCATGTCTATGCATGTCTATGCACCGTGTCAGTATTGTGAGTTAAATCATTTACCCTCAGCACAGCCAGGATGAGGGAGATAAATGAAATACGTGAAATCCACCCATGTGCATTGATGGTTACCACCTCTCTTCACTCAAAGATCTGACTTGTTGAGAAAGTTGTGTTGTTACTTCTGTAGATCCTTCCCTGAGAAAGTTCTAGATCTTACTTCCATAGCTCCCTCCCCTCTGAGCTCACTAAACTATTGTTTGTATCAACACTTCAGCTGGACACCAATGCCATAATTTAGTCAAGCGGCTTTGGTAATCGTTTAAACCTGCAGGAATGGAAATGGAATGTTGTTTATGGACTGAGTATATATATATTCAAAATAAGTACAGAAGAACTAATTTATTTCTTGCTGTTATTGAAGGACTCAGGCTACTTTTGTGGAGAGAGTGGGCAGAAAGACATGCTGTGGACCACTACAGGCGCTCTTTGGGCTGACAACCAAAAACATCAGTGAGAGCGTTCGTACGCTTCTCGAGCGCTCCCTGAACAAAGGCCAGAAAGGCCGACCTGGCTCTGCATCCGTCTCGGCTGAGACGGTAAACGTCATCGTGGAGGAAGTCGTCCATGAGGTGAACATAACAATGAAAAAGTCCATGGAAAATCTGGCTTTGGATCAGACTTCTCAGTTACCCATCCAAATTGAGAGCGCAATCAGAAGGAGCACTGCACGAGTTGTGGTCCACGAAATTATGGACAGGGTCAGTGCACTGTTAACTGGACGGATGCCATGTGTCTGCAAGGGCCACTCACCTGAAAAGACTGGAATTGAGGCTGAGATAGCCTCCGTGACTGGTGAGGTGATGTCTACTTTTGTGGACACAACAGAGAGCTACCTGAGTGCGACTGGAAAAGACAACAGCGATCTGCTCTCTGGTGTTAGGGACACCATAAAGATAATGGAGTCCAGTATTAACATGGTGGAGGACGCTTCCCTCCAAGACACCACTGGAGAAGGGACGGTCTCAGAGACTTCCTGCCAGGCTCCAGACGTCCCAAAACTTAGCAGCAAGAATTTTCAAGCCAAGGCTACAAAAGCCATCAGTGAGGTTCTTGTGAAACGAGTGAGCAGTTTCCGCTTGTGTCCTGCACCTGTAACAGCCTCACGCTCCTGTCCTGCCTTGCACTTTCATGTTCCACAGGACACTTGCCCAATGGACGTGGAATCAGCAGCACAAGACATAGCTGCTGAGCTGGCCACCAGTATGGAAACTCTGCTCAGTTCTGCTGGCAGGATAGAAAAATCCGACACAAGAGCCTGGGGTTTTACCAAAAGCACGTACCTTAGTATTTGGATCAAACTCAGAAACTTTTTCACCAAAGGCCAGACTGCAACAAAAAAAGAGAACGTGCAAGAGAACGCGAAGAAAGTCATCAGCAAAGTTCTTCTGACGATTCATCACGAACTTCAGAACATCAAAGAAACTGAATATGAAGAAGAACTGCAGATGGCGAACGAAATTGTGGAGGGAATGTTAGAGAACATCGGGGTGGAAAGGAGCCAGTCTGGAACACCATCCGTGTCGGAAGGCCATGTCCACAGCAGCATCTCTGTTAACCTCCCGGGCATCCCAACTCCAACCGATTTAGCGGAGGACATAATTCCAGTCATAAGAAGCACGGTGGTTGATGATTCAGAGCCTGAGTCATCTCTGAGCGACAAGCTCAGGAAAACCATGCCTGTTGTGGTTGAAACTATAATCAAGAGAGTGGACGCAATGGATGAGCAGGACAGTATCTTGGACCCCAATGATCCCGTTACTATGCAGAAGCGGATTGAGAGGCTGACGTGCACAGAAAGACTTAGAGAGATTTCCCAAGATCTTGCTAACGAGGTTCGTCGGCTGTTTACTGAGTGCAGCGACACCCTATGTGTTGCACCAGCGCCTGCTGGGAGCATGTCAGATTCGGCTGTCTCCGCAACTTGGCATAGAGAGAAGAAAACGGAAGAACCCATGGTCTCAGAGATGGTGTACTTGTTTGCAGAGGAGTCTGTGAAGAAGCTGCTTGTTCCGTTTCTGTTTCCTCCTGTGACATCCACTGTTCAAGACAGCTCGACTTGTAACGACACAGTCGAGCTTGTCACCAAACTAATTCACAGTGAGGTGATGGATACAATTAGCAGTCAGGCTGACAAGACTATGGGGGAATCTTTTAGTGCCACAACTGTGGATGTTCCAGTGTCCACTATCACTGCCTTGGCTACAGATGAAAATGTTCCGATTACCAAAGATTCAGCCACGTCTGTCATACCATCCATGACTGAAGGTAAATCCGACGCCGGTAACAGTGTGTCAACCCTCATTTTAGTCAGACTGCTCTCTAGGATGGAAACTGACAGAGAGCTGGTAACCAAGATGTCCAGCCAGCTTGTTAAAGGGGCCCTGTGTGAGAACCATGTGGCCAAGCCTCTGTGGCCTGAAATAATGGGCACTTTATACTCGGATGTGGTGAAAACTATTGGATATGAGAAAGCACTACAAAGGGCACAGGATGCTGAGGATACTTCCATTGACCATGCCATATTGAAGTCACTGGAGACAACTCTCCAGCAGGAAGATGCGTCAGCTCCATCTACTGTGAAGGCTGAATCCCAAAGCCAAGTTACGGCTAAGGCCAAAAAGAAAGCTAAAAAGATAAAATTCCGCATCAAGAAAAAACCCAAGAAGAGGACTAAAATTGAAAAGATATTTTCTGAGGATGCCCCATCTGCTTCTCCACCTGCAGAGCCTTCAACAAACCTACTGTCCTCAGCCTCTCCACAGACCAACAGCGAGTCTGCAGCAAATAAGGAGCCGAGAAAGCGCGGTATGATCAGAAGACTGCTCGCCACTGTTTTCAAGGGCTTCAGAAGCACCTAAATGCCACTCCAAGACAGCCAGTAACCCCCCCTCCCCCCCCGAACCCCCCCTTCACCAAAAGCAAAGACAAAAAAACCCAAAAACAAAACAAAACCAAAACAACAGCAACAAGAACAACAGCAACAAGAACAACAACAACAACATCAACAACAACAACATCAACAAGAACAACAACATCAACAACATCAACAAGAACAACAACATCAACATCAACAACATCAACAACAACAACATCAACAACATCAACAACAACAACATCAACAAGAACAACAACAACATCAACAACAACAACATCAACAACAACAACAACAACAACATCAACACATAAATTAATAAATAAAAAATTAAAAATATAATTATCTTGTGCTTTCTTTTTGTGTGAAATAGCCATATGACAGTAATAGTACACTGAGAACAAAGAGTGTTTTGAACATTTTCCCTTTTTACACACACACAGACACACACATGCACACATACAAATGGTGTTCTTACGTTATGACAGTGAGTGTGTCCAAAATCACTCACTACTCACTATGTAGTCCACTATATAGTGAGTTCGCCATTTTATAGTGCTGTCCCAATGTATACTGAGAATTATTATACTCTATATAGTGGACTGAAAGTATCCTACAATGCATCGTGAAAAGTAGTGTACAACTGATGGTCACTAACCAAGCACTATATACCATCATGCATTGCGCTGAAAAGAAAAATGGTAGACGGTAGAGAGGAGACTGGACGTTGATCTGGTACATTTTAATTGTGCGACGGCAATGACATAATTAACGGTGCAGAGAAAATGACCCGAGTAGTGCCCGAAAGTGTTTTTTTCATTTTGCAGATGAGCTCACTATATAGTCCTCGACATAGAACTCCCTAGATAGTGGGTAGGGAGTAGTGAATGAGTGAGTGATTTCGGACACAGCCAATGTTCTCTCAGTGACCCGTTCTCTCTTGGATAAGGTGTGGTCATGTTATGTATACAAATGTTGCAGAAGTTTGCTAAACTTTCTCAAATTCATGAGGAAAGTAAAGTCATGTTCCTTAGATGCAAACAGTTTGTGCCAGGGGTGAAATTGTTTTTGGTTAAACTTATTTTTTAATTAGACGTAATTTGTTCATTATTTAGAACACAGAGTAAAAAATGATATATGAACAGGAGGGAGAGTAAAGCAAGTTGTGAGTTGTTGTTGCCCCCCCCCCCCCCCCCCCCATTATCAGAGAATTTTCATTTATTTTTCTACCTTCTAACCTGGGGGGTATTTCAGAAAGCAGGTTTAGTGAAAACTCAGAGTTAGTTAATTTAGAGAAAGTAGTAAACCTCCTAATTGTCACAACCTGCACTGCCATTTTGGACTTTTAGTTTGCTATGTCTTTGTGCTCTTGCTGTGTCTGTCTCCGCCCCTCACCTGTTCCTGTTTGTCTCGTTATTAACCTTGTTTAGTTTCAACCAATCCTGTGTTGCCCTGTTTAGTTCTCCTTCTATTTAAGTCCTAGTGTTTGCCTTGTCCATTGTCTATCGTTGTTTGTGTTTAGTGCACACTGTTACGCTGCACCTTTTGTTATTGGCGTTTGTTATTAGTTTGCACTTGTATTTTGGTCTTCATTTTAAGTAAAGCCTTCTGTTTGTCACCGTCAACCATCGTGTCTTGCACTTGGGTCCTGCACCACACCACCAGCGTGACACTAATATACATAACATAATTTTGATTTGACTTTGAGACTATAAATAGTGATATTGGGCTCTAAACAAACATTATTATTATTATTATAGAAGAGCCCTATGGCTTTGTTTTACTAGGAGAATGAAGCCACAGGGCTCCTGTTAGGAGGTTTACTACTTACTCTTAGTTAACTATCTATGAGTTTTCACTAAACTTGCTTTCTGAAATACCCCCCTGAAGAGGAGCTGAAGAAGCTGCACGACTTCCGGGTAATAGATTCAGAGATGGCGGTGAACTCACCAATATTTCAATCAAAATAAGAGTCCACTTATTGTACTGCTGCGCAGAATTTCCTTCCACGTTTTAATTCATCCATATGCATGATACAATAAATATATCCTAGTACTAGAACCACAGCCAGGTATTCAAACTTTTTGCACTGGTACTTTTTAATGATGCAGAGGCAAAATTTATCATTTTTCGTTGACATCCAAAAACAGTGTTGGGATTTTAAGTATAGCAACAAGACTGTCACCAGATAATTAGAAGAGTTGATGGTAACTACACTGTGACATGCCAGGCTAACATTCCATTTAGCTTATTAGTTACAGAGTGCAAATATGCTAGATTTCATATTTATTCAAATTTAATTTATTTCTTAATCTGTCATTGACATAGTTTTTTGTGTTGTGTGCTTGTTAGCCCAAACCAAAGGAAAAAAAATCCTTTGTCAATTTTATCTTTCATCCACTCTTTCCAAGTTCAAGATTAATGTTAGTTTACACAGTGTTAGTTTGCATGAAGAGGTGTATCCGGACTGGAATACCCTTGTATATTCCCAGATACTCCACAGATAATCGGCTGTATCCGGCAGTTTGCAGCTCTGTTACACAGCATGGAATACTCTTGAATATGTACCAGGTTTGGGGGTCTGCCTAGAGCACTTAGTTGCCATGGTGAATAATCCCTTGGGGGTGCTTGCAAGGGAACGTTTGCACTTCACTCCTTGGGCCACCAGGTATCCTGCAATTGGTCAAAAGTCTTTCTTTGGATTGGTGGAGAAATGTCTTGCCCCTCCTCTAAAACCCTTCCCCATTGGTCCATTGTGTGTCCCCAGACATGATTTCATATGGTTTATATTATTAATATTATTCTTGTTATTATTATTATTGGTGGTGTTGTTTTATGTTCATAGGTAGATTGTATAGGTAGTCTGGCAAACAAAAATGAATTACACAAATTTTATTATAAATAAAGAAAATACAGTATAATATAAATTATATGGCATATAAATTGACAATTATATATATATATCTATATATATATTTATATCTATATCTATATATCAGTGTACAACATATAACAGAATAGAATACATTAGAACGGAACATACTGTAATATCGTAGTATATAATATAAACGCTTTTTGGGAGCATAAATGAAACTAAATGTTGAGCATTCCCTAGAACAACTCAGCTTCCATGGTCTCCATTGCGAATCTATCCGCACCAACTCGTGCATGGTGATTCACAACATATTTTTGGTCTTTGTCCAGTCTATTCTATAGCACCCCACACAGTGCAGACAATTCTGTGCTAGGCAGGAAGACCCACGCTGGCCTTCCATCCAAGATGGCGTCCTCCTCATCAGAAATTATGTCTACTGATGCGGTCCTCCATATGGCAGCCTCTTCCTCAGTTTTAAGAACACAAGCTCTGGCCTTGTGCTGCTGCAAAACACAGTGAAACCAGAAATTAGATCACTGAAAATAGCAAATGATGAAAAAGTCTAAGAACTACTGGGGAAATGATGTTTTGACTTACTGTTCTCCTCCTTTGCCTCGTTCGAGTGGCGATCCTGCCCCCCCTCTTTGTTCTCTAGATTCCGTTCTTGGTTCATCCTGTAACTCTTTTCGAATAGTCTCAATAGGTCTTGCAGGATGCTAGAGAGAAAAAAAAGTAGAGAAGAAAGGAAGATTGATTAAAAGTTTGTTTAGAATTCCAGGCACTGCTATGAAACAATCGCGATGATATAGCCTATCAACAAAGCACGTTGTCTTACCTTAAGGTGGATCAAATCTGTGCGTGTTGTTTTCAGCATTATGCATTCTCCGCACAGCTTTCTATAGAAGCAAAATTAGTACAAGAGTTAAATTCAACCACATTAAGGGATAAAGCAGATAAAGGAATGCGAACGTATCAGAATGTGCTGCAGTAAAATACAAAAGCCAGAAGGCTACAGAGATAAGCTTACCGAAACAGACTTATTTCCCGTTCGTCTTCTTTTTCTGGACAGACTCCTCTTGCGCCTCTTTGATGGGACTCCATCCTGTCCAACCGCCGAATAGCATTCTCCATGAACGTTTACTGCTGTTCAGACATCTTAAAAATGCATTTAACGGGGATACCGGTTGTTTGTTTTCGCCAGCCATTGGATGAAAGCAATGCTTTTTAAAAAAACCTCGGCTATGTTGCATTTTTACTGCTTTTGACATAGCGCTATTAGTAGGTAAGGTTGCTGTGACCTGTAACCGCAAAGTTTATCTTCCTGGTACTTACTGTTTCTCTCTCTCTTACACTGTAATGTTATAACGTCACTGCTAAGCGGTGCTGGCGCGAGTGCTAACTATCAGATGGTTAGTCGTTCTGGAAAGTTTGACCACAAGGTTTGGTCTCTTCATTGGAGGATTAAGAACACCAAAATTATTACATTGCAGAAATGGCTTTACAGCTATGTTTGAAAACAGCGTTCATGAATGAGTTCAGTAATGAATATAATTCTTCAAGTAAATTAATTTGATTAAAGCATATGCGCTTCTAGCACACAATGTAAATTATACTATTCTGTGCATGTGCTCATCCCCATTAAATTACGGCAAAGGCTTTTGGGCACGTGACTTTGAATACGTGCGCAAAGTACATAGCCTACTCTTAAACTGCTTATGATGCTGATAATATTTTGTGAAATGTTCAGGAAAACAATAACTAATAATAATGATAATAGTTTAATTCTGCTTAACTTCCACCACATAACGTCAGAGAATGCATCACTTTTTAACCAATTTCTCATTCACTAATTTTGTTGGCGACTCCGTAGAAGCCGTGCAGTGATCTTCTCAGTTTAAGGATTTCCCTTTTTCAGTTGTCCATTCTCTAGAGATATGGCACTTACAGCTAGCGGGAAGGTTCATTATATACCATGGAAACGAATTTTCCCTACTGTTTACAATTTATAAAAATGTTACTATAAATATGACTGGTGATACATAAGCACGGTGGTATCCATGTATTAAACATGTATGTATCATTTATGAGATTTACACAAGGAAAGGAAAAAAGACAATCATTATTTTATGAAAAGATGTGTTATTTTTTTGTGTGCCAACATTTTTGAATCTCATCTGTTCATATGAGGAAGCAATAGAAAAAAATCTGGTACAGTGACAAAAGCAAATGTTTGTTGTGAGAAAGAGAATACTAAAACCATGAAACTGAGCTGTGTGTAAATAAGGATTACATCATAAATACATGTCGCCAAGGTTCAACTTGTATCTGCTTTACAATGACTAAAATAAAGACATTATACCTACGAAAATAGTAGGAGGGCTCGTGCAAATTTGGCGACCGAAGAATAAGATAACATTCCTGTCATTCACAGCTAAAACAGTACTGTGCAGCAATTGAGTAATTTGACATCTATACTGATCGAAGAAATTGAGCCACACTCCACCATGCTGATACTACAATCTACTACCTGGAGGCAGACCTGGGGTTTCCTCTTCTGCTTCTCCTCCTCTTGATTCACGTTTAAAGAGAGAAAAATAAGGATGCTGTCTATTAGAATATCACACCTGGCATGAACTCTCTCAGAATTAAGTACTGTATATTACTCTGTTCATGCATTTCTGCAGATTTAGCATCTGTAATATCTATACGCACAAGATAAGCACCCCCTGCCCTAGGACAAAGAAACAGACACAATATGAAAGTTTTTTGTTTTTTTTTCAAACTTTATTTGAAGGACCATGCTTGGCCTTCATATCAGACTTAAACATACCACTTTAAATTCCACTAAACCAAATCTGCATTACCTAGTAAAAATAAATTACTGAGGAATGTGACAAAACATAACGTGAAGGACGTGCAACATTCTCAGTTGCACTTAGATCCCTTGGACTCAACATAGATGGTCAGACTGTGGAAAAGCTCCGACCATTCTCTGAGCAAAACAATAAAAAAAAAAACAATACAAAGGACAGTAATAATAATAATAATAATAATAATGATAATAATAAAGAATTTAAAGAAGACAAACAGTTATAACATCATTATTCTGTGCGTTTCTTTTTTTTTCTTTGTTTTACTGAGGGAAAGCTGGAGGCATGGGGTAGGGCACCATAGGCTGAGGGGGCTGCTGGGGGGGTTGTGGGGGCTGCTGTGGAGTAAAGGGAAATTGTGGGTGACTCATGCCGTTTTGGGCTGGTCCCTGGCTCCCTGGGAATGCCTGGTTCTGGAAGTTCTGGTTTCCAAAGGCATTGACTTGGTTTGACGTACCATAGTTTGCCTGTCCATTGCTGCCATAGCCACTGCCAAAGCTACTACTGTTACTGCCGCTCTTGTTGTAACTGCTCCCCCCATAGCCTCCGTTCTGTGTCTTTGGTCCGCTACCATAACCCCTGTCATTATCTCTATCCCTATAGCTCCCAAAATCCCTCCTTCCCCCACCAGAATACCTATCCCGGCGATCATCCTTGTAACCACTTCTACCACCTCTTGAGCGACCTGCAAAAATGAGAGAATATCAAGCCAACGTTAGGTGCTGAGAGAGCAAAACTTCACCTGCATGTCTTAATAGTCGCCTCTCTTTTCCCCTCTGTGAACTCCCAATAAACTGCTGCACCATTACTGAATAACGTTACAATTCAGAGCAATGTTAGTAGTCTTAACCACGATAAGAAAACCCATTTTCTGGTATTTGTTTTGTAGCATGTACACACACCCACACAGAGTGGTATTTGGATTTACCTCCTCTGTCCTCCGCCATCTGGATGAGCTTGGGGTTGATGGCTTGGTTGGCTTCACGGAGGACTGAGATGAGGTCGTTGGCCTGTTTCATGTTGTTGGGCGTAAAGAAGGTGTAGGCCGTGCCCGTTTTTTGACTGCGGGCGGTTCGTCCAATGCGGTGAATATAGTCTTCGGATGAGTTAGGGTAGTCATAATTGATGACAAATTTCACATCTTCCACATCTGTAAAGTGTTGCAGTGTGGCAAAAAGGAAGGCGCAAGATTTTGCACACCACAACAGCCAGATCAAAAAGACAAGTTAGCAAAGACCACGCAAATCAATGAATAGCGGGATGCTTGCTGGGCTGCAAAGAACAGGGAGTTAAAAAAAAACACGAAAGAGAAAATTTCTCTACTCCGTGGGATTACTACTGTGGGAAGAGAGAAACGAAGCACACTCCATTTTCTTACCAAGAACCGAAAAACAAAAAAAAGAAAAACCAAAAACAGGAGAAAAAAAAAAAAGAAATAAACGACTAGAACGCTTTCACCCTCCCTTTTATCCTTAACCATGACAATAAACTGGATTCCAAAGCCTTACCATTAAGGAGTATGCATTCACTAGTCCTTTCCCAATGCAGCGAACTCCCCATATATTGTCAAGTGACATCCAGGAGCTTCTACGCAGTAGGGCCACTATGTGCACTGTTGCCTCCTCGTGTGCAAATATAGGACCATTCAGTTGATACTGGCTCTAAAAGGTCCTTCTCTTCAGCACACTCATAAGAAGCTTGCTTATAAAGGCCACACTGCTTGTCTTGCCCAGACCCAAATGACCAGTGACTAATTTTGAGGGGGTGCCTCTCCCCCCCCCAAAGAAACAGAAACGGGGTAAAAAAAAAAAAAAAAGAAAGAGAAAAAGCCTATCCACCCCCAACTGAGCTATCAAAGAGCATCTCTCATCAGTCTTGTCTAGGCAAGATCCTCACAGAAGCCAGTGTTCACTTGAGAAAATGTCTCTCGTTGGCAGGTCTCGACATGACTTTAAAAAAATTATATATCTATGCAGGCGAGGGAGGAACTTCAAGCTTGGAAATTTAGTTTTTTTTTTGAGCATTCTGATATGAACTTGCTCCACTGTCTAAAAGGTCCAAGAGCCCCCTTACAAATGTGCCAGTTGTCACCAATTGCGATACGAGTAGGATAAGTTGAATACTGCTCTCTCCATTTTTTTCACAAAACACCAGCGCTTTAAAGGGAAAAACAATGAATATACCGGAAAAAAAAAGCTTTTGAGACACGTTTTTGCAAACACCCATGCTTTGACAAGCTCCGCAAATAAGAAATCTTTCCAAATCTCAAACAATAGCTTGCCATACAGTGCTCTACAGGTGCATGCAAGGCAATGATCAACCAGCTTTAAGCCTTTTTTTGTTTGTTTCTTTAAACGTTTGAGTTGGAACAGGGCTGGATGAGCGGCATAAAAGGTAAAAATCCATGGACGGAGAACAGATAGAGTATGAGAGCAAGGCTTAGCCACACTGCCTTACTGGAGATTACTGGCACACAGAGCTGAGCTCGGACTTTTTCACCTCTCTAAGCGACTGGGTGGCAGCCAGTCGCCCACTTCCAATAGTCCTCCTTCCCCCTCTCGAGGCCTGGGACTTGTCATGCCTAGGCCCTGCCACAAAGACTCCACCTTTAGGTGAGAAAAACTCAGAGAATGCATAGAGAGTTAAAGAAAGCAAACTACTTTCTTTAAAAAGTGAAACATTTTGAAAGAGGCGACACAGCAGTGTGTCATCTCGGGAGATACTGACCTAGACCACGGGAGGCGACGTCTGTGGCAATAAGGATGCAAGCCTTTCCATATTTGAACTCTAAAGGTGGAGGACATAGAAATGTCAAAAGTTAAGCAGTGAGTTTAATCACACCGTATATTTAAGGGGAACACATAGATATTTAGAGTTCAAAATCTTACCATTCAGGACCCAGTCCCTCTCTTGCTGGCTTTTGTCTCCATGAATTCCCATTGCTGGCCAACTAGAAGGTAAAAGGTTATGTTCAATACCAACGTTAACTGCTGATAAACAACAAGAATAAAATTCTACAAAGGCTTGCAGTACACGATGCGTAATTCTGCTCATGTTCTTACCCATCTCTTCTCATTCTCCTAGTCAGCTCATCACACCTTCTTTTGGTCTCCACAAAGATGATTGTCTTGTTTTCCTTCTCACTCATGATTTCTTCCAGCAGGCGAAGAAGTCTAAGATAACAGGATAGACCGCGATCAGAAACAAATGGCACCCAAGTTCCAAAACATGAACGTGAAGGCACTGAAGATTCCAAACAGATGCATTTGACGGGAAACCATTTACAGCCCACTCACTTATCATCCTTCTCTCCGTCATTGCACACATCCACAATCTGCAGGATGTTGTGGTTGGCACTCAGCTGCAGAGCACCAACGTTGATCTGGACGTACTCCTTCAGGAAGTCTTCAGCAAGCTGGCGGACCTCTTTGGGCCACGTAGCACTCCACATAAGAGTTTGCCTGTCCGGCTGAGGCAAAGAAGATATATCGAGGTTAGCATCTGCTACAGCACTTACTTACAGCACTGACTTATTAGGACTGGCTGACATTTCATGTCAGTTTAGCTATGCATGTGTTTAATGTATCCATTACACAAGTTGCTTTGGCTAAAAGTGTCTGGCAAGTAAATAAATGTAAATGTAAGCAGTCTGGTGAAATTGAGAAAAAAATCCTTCAGGTGGAACTCACTCGGATCTGATCTACGATCTTGCGGATCTGCGGTTCGAACCCCATATCCAGCATACGATCGGCCTCGTCCAGGACCAGGTAGGTGCAGCGCCGCAGGTTGGTCTTTCCTGCCTCAAGGAAGTCAATGAGACGTCCAGGTGTGGCTATGCAAATTTCAACACCTGTAAAACAAAACAACCCACTGTTTATAGAGGCCTGTCTCATAGGTATCACGACAGTGTCACTATGTCAACAAAACCAAACATCAAGTCACTGTTTATAGTGGCCTATTTCATCGCTATGACAGTGAAACCAAACATCTTTAGTACCTCTTTCAAGGTCACGTATCTGAGGTCCTTTGGGTGCACCACCATAAATGCAAGTGGACTTCAAACGAGAGGCTCTCCCATACTCAGCAGCAACCTGCTGCACTTGTTGTGCCAACTCACGAGTTGGGGCAAGCACCAAACACTGAAACAGTAAAACATGTATCATCACAAAAAAACTCCTTGACAACGAAAAACGAACAAGAATCTGATGAGACACACCATACTTACAATTGGACCATCTCCATGTTCAAGGAAAGGCTGGTGATTAATGTGGACAATAGCTGGCAGCAGGTACTGTTCAGAAAAAGGTATACACAGCACACATGAAGGGGCAATGCCATCAAAAGAAACTGAAGTAAAAGTAGCATGCTTGGTACAAAAAGTCTAGGTTAAGTTTCTAGTAGTTTGAAGAAGACAATGCAACTTACAGCAAGGGTTTTTCCAGACCCTGTCTGGGCAATGCCAACCATGTCTTTTCCACTAAGTGCCAGCGGCCAGCCTTGGGCTTGGATAGGAGTTGGCTCAGTCCAGGTTTGTTTTGAAATGACGTCCATCACGTAATCTGCAACATGCAAGTAACACACGATGCTACTGACTCATTTAACCCAGTATATTAAGCCCGTGGAGACTAAAAAAAACAAGGAGTGTTCACATACTTGGGAAGGTGGCTTCGTGGAACTTCATGATGGGTTTGGGGCAATCTCTGCCCTTAACAGTTACTTCTTTGCTTCTGCGGTATTGCTCTACTTCTTGCTGTTTTAAGAAGAAGGAACCAATCCACTTAGAATTCCGACAAACGCTACGACGATGCAATACGCATACTTTAATTAAAAAAAAAAAGGTTTACCATCGATCTCCGGGTGACCTCGGGGTGCTCCTTGTAGAAATTCTTCTCAAACTTGGGAAGCTCATCAAGGTTCCAGTGCTTTTTGCGCAGTCTCTCACCGGGATTACCGAATTTCCCCGAGGGTGGACCATTTCGACCACCACCAAAACGGGGTGCGCTAGGTCCATACCTACATTTGGAAGTAAACAGTTATCCATAGATGCTATACGGAAACAAATTCAATGTGACTGGGAAATGAGGCCTGTCAAAACCCCTTGCAAAATATTACATCCGCACTATTTCCAACGTTGAACAAGTGCACATTTCGCAGCAGGAGACATTTTAAAGCTTTAATATCTCTGCGTCATAGTTTAGTCTGCCATTTTAATTCTGACCAGCAGAGGAACAAAGAGACGAACCGGCCGGCATTTTGAATTAGTACATCCTTTTGGCCACATGGTGACCTCAAATTTTGAAAAGCTCAGGAAAAACATAACCCTAATAAGAAACATAACTAAAACACAATACTTAAAGACGAGCTGTTCAACTCAAACAATTCCAAAGCGCATTCCTCGCTAACGCCATCGGCAAATAATCTAAAACAAGAACGCGGGATTGCCAGCTAAACTGTTAGCTTACTGCTAAAGAGACGAATGTGGACAAAACTTAACTAGCCATAGTGTAGGCCCGTTCCAGAAAAAAAACCAAACAAACTATACATTACTGGGGGCTTATATGAGCATATTTTCGAAGTCAGTGAAACACTGACAAGAGCCAAATTATCATTTAGCAGCTCAAACGGTTGAAATGCGCTAGCGAACTCACTCTTAACGACCGGCATAGCTTCTCTTAATTTCTTAGTGTACTCGCAACATAACCAGGGCAGAAAATTTGTTGACTCACCCCCTATCTCTGCCACGGTCTCTGTCTGAATATCCAGGCATAATTTCAAATGACTGAGAAATAAAATTAGAAAAAAACAAAGAGCGAATAATGGAGAGTAACTCTTCTCGGTATAGGGAAAATGGCTTCGGAATCCGCCGGATGAAAAATTGTGTTAACGCACCTCAATGGTCTCACGCGATCAACAGGGAAAATATCAATGCGCTCTGGCGGTACTAATTTCTATCCTTATTTGGTCATGCTTCAAAGCGGAACTCGGGCGTGTGTTTTTCTACTCCGTACATGTTTAATAGAGTACATTTTGTCCAGACAAGTAAATCGCTCATAAACCAGACACAACAAGTTTAAACCCTGCTTTGTTGTGTTTCAGTTGAGTGTCTCCTTGTCCTATCTGTGTCTTACGGGTCTTTTACATATAGTATATTCTTGCATATTGTTGTAATATTGAAAAATGTACGGAGGCATCTGGCCACTGGTGTCCCTGTATGTTCTTTTATTAAGTAAAAAGAGCAATTTATTTCTAAAATGCACTGCTGCCTATTAAGAACTCAGCTCTCTTCTCATCGCCAACATCATGTGTGTTACAATTCAAATTGTAAGGCGTTCTTTCGCATTATATATTGTGGTTCAAAATGCTGAGTAATGTTTCTAGTTCGTGGGTAAACTTAATGCTTACTTTAATAAAACATTTACTTTACCCTCCCAGTAAAGTCAGTTTGGTACTCGAAGAAAAAAAAAAGTTGGTAAAGTGATGTTGTTCATTAAGATTCTAGTTGTTTAAATAACGAAGTGTGAGGCTATAACTACAGGTGATGCACTCACTATAAACTGGCTTGAACACGTCTAGCCAACCGCAAACAAAATGTTGTCTATGAGGAAGCCCGGGCTGTTCAGATTGCATGTGAAAATAAATAGATAAAATTGTAATCATTCAAATTTAACTTAGATGCAATAAAAACACTTTTTGTGCATAAATAGTAACATGCACTGATATTTTATTACTCTTCCTGGGACCCTGCATGCAGATTTGCAACGATCAACCAAAGCTAAATTTGAAGTGAACTTTTAGAGGATCAACAGTGATTTGTTTATACCTGTGTTACTTATAAATCACTTATTAATGTTGAAATAAATTAACATGTGAGTAGCCATCAAAGACTCGGGAAAAGACAGGTGATTGAGCTGAAGAACTATATTGTTAACGTCACAGGGTGTAAGGATATCGATAGTTGCAGCAAGTTCCATCTGACGTCAATGTTTAAGGTACCAAAAATATAGACAGTATTTTACCATGTAGTTTCTAATATAATTATACATTGTAAAAACGAGGTGCATGTGGAATTTGGCAAAGATTAAGCTTGTTGAAAATGATGAATTTCACTCGAAGTTTCGATTTACTTGATGTTACTGTTACATTACTTCCGGAAACATACAACCAGGTCTTAGCCAATCAGAAAATTCCTGCATTTTAAACGTCCTTACTCTCGGCAATGGAACAGTGAAAACGGGAAGACGGTTGCTAGGCATTTAGAGAAGTTAGCTATTGGTTGTAGATGCTGCTTTATCGCTATTCAAAACATTTCTAGCTGATCGTTACATATATAGTTACACTGACTAACTAGAGAGTAGTCAAGTAGCCTCGAAAAACGTTTACTGAGGGACCCATGGGAACCGAAGAGAAAGGTGAGTGGTACAAACTGTATCCTTAGCTAACCTAGCTTGCTAGCCAGACTATCTTCTGGTTTTTAACCGCAGTTGGCTAATAGCTGTCTCGCCAAGTATCGATGACGTTGAAACTAGTCTGTTGACACGTAATTACAACGATTAAAGGATACCACTTTATACGGCGTTATTGCTGCTGTGTATGTCTTGGCTAGGCAACTAAACAGATCTCCATCACACGCTTGCTGTAACAGTGTGTTAACATCAATAAACTAGCTCGCCGGCTAGGTTGCATTTTTGGCACAAAATCGTAGTTAGTATACTTGCACCGTATGTACTACGTAACTATGGTCACCTGACTCGTATCGATGGTTCAACTTGAAAACTTCATTTATTTACATATTGAACTTGACAGTCCTGTTAGCACAGCTGTGTAGGCGAGCGTGCCTCACTTATCCGAATTCGATCATAATACCATAGATGGATTCATGCTGTAATTAGATTTTTGGTCCTGTTAACCAAACATGGAAACTGCGAAGACTGGTAATAGCGCACTGATTGTTTTATATGCCACTTTAAGTCAGTCTCTCGGTCTTTCGCTCAGTATCGTTACTGTCTGGCGCCTTTGCCAGTGGATAGACCGCGAAGGTGATCGGTGTCATTTGTCCTAATTACGTGTACACATTGCTAATATTTCATAGTTTCATTCTGTGGTCAGTTTGTGTCATTACTGTGAATGCTCTTGAAACAACTTAAACACAATAATGATGAACCGATTTACAGCAACGGCTGATGGAGCTGGCAATTTGCCAAGTCTTTTCTCCGTGTCCGCACTGGTGAAGGCGATTCGGTAGTCGTAATAAGATCCATATATGGTTTTAGTGCGGGTCTTGCTATGCTTTTACTGATAATTATTGTTTATATTTCTCAAACAGATTGGGTGGACGTGGCCAATGAACTTCTCTGCAAGTGTCATATCAACCTGAGGCTCCATAGGCTGAGCGACTGTGATTCTAATGTGTTTGTGGCTTTGTACGAGGCAATCTTGGGGGAGAAAGTACCAGGTAAGCACAATCAGCAGGTTGGGTGGTTTTTTTTTTGCAGTTTTTAAACGCCTTAACTGTGCACGTGCGTATAGCACTGTTAATGAGATTATTGAGAGTTAAATGTACGGGGGACCACCATCTGATATTCCGAAGCACCCTCAGCAGAAATTGGGAACAAGAGTAACTTGCTGCAACCAAACGTCTGTAGGCTTTTAAATCAATAAAAAAAAAGGTATGCTTTGAAACAGTACTTCAATACTTGAAACTGCTTAACTAATGTATGCAATTAATTTGTAGGTTAAAGATAATATTTAGTTTGTGTTCTGCTGAGCTATCACTGTTTGCCACGTTCCCATATTACTACACAGAAGTGAACCATAAGGGCATTACATAACATGTGCCGGAGTCTTGGGTATTTGACCTGAAGCCATGTAGATCTGTGTAAACAGTATCTACTCACTGAAAAAGAGGAAAAGACCCCCGAAAGCTATCATTACTGAAACATATGGTTAAGTTAGGACGCGCTCTCTTCTTCTTTCTCTGCAGATTACATAGTAGCCCCAAGGAGTCAAGAGGACGATATCCACAACGTGCAGTCCGTGATTGACTCGCTGGCTTTGGACTACCTTCAGATTAGCTTGTCTCACATAACGGGTAAGAAACTGAACAGTGTAACAGTCTCACTCACTCATGTATATCTGCACTCACTCAAAAAAAGGTTATAAAATGTTCTTGCACACTGTTACCCTCAAGGGCTTCAGACCTAATTGCTATGTAGAAAGAAAAGGAGAACTCTTGTTCCGGGGGAAACATTGCTTCTTTTGTATGCGTTTTCCTTTTTTTTTTCTTTTCTTTTTTCTTTTTTTTTTTTGAACAGGGCTCTGAAAATGTTGGTTTGGTTAATGAGGACCAGTTTACACTGAACCCGTTTTTTTTTTTTTTTTTGGTTTTTTTTTTTGGTCTTTGATGTGTTTGGCTTGTTGTAGCTGATGTCTTGTTCAATCTTTTCCTCTCTTTTCTTCTTTTTTATTAGGTGAGAACATTGTCAGAGGGGACAAAGACTCCATCAAAAACCTTTTAGAAATCTTTGATGGTCTGCTGGAGTACCTCACAGAACAAATCAGTGAAGAAGAAGAGTTGCAAAATGGAGGTACAGATTGCATCATTGTTTTCCCAGCCACAGCTTATAAATATTTGACTTTGCTGTTGGTCACTTTTTTACCATAATGGATAGCCATTTGTCCCCTACCCCCCTTCCTCTTGTTTTTCTTCAATGAGCACCCACCATCAAGTTAACTCGACGGAGTAGACAGTGCTAAAAACCATTCAAGCAACGAGGAAAGTTTGAAGATCTTTCCTTTTTAGGGGCTTTACCCGCAGTTCTGCTGATGCTCTCTGTATTTCATTCATAGTGAGCTCATCAGTGCTTAGGAACTGGACATAACAGGCTTTAAATGGGTGTAGCAGGGATTACTGGTTGCCGCTTGTGTGTTGAACTGACCGTGTGCTGCTACCCACCGTGTCTGTCTCCTCCCTTGGAGAACTGTCGCTTGTGTATTGTGACTGAAAACACTCTAATTAGTTGTGGATTAACACATGGTTTGTGTGTTTTTGATGTGTACCGTAACATTTGAAATGCAAGTTTGAGTCCCTTTGAATTTTAGGGTGTTTTTTTTTCCCCCCAAAGTGTATGGCGGTCTCAGTTAGTTGAGCATTTTTCTCTAAGTTTTGTGAGGAAAACTGTGTACACTTCCATTGTCCCAGACCTTTGTAAATGTAGTGTTACTGTCACGTTGAGAGTCACATGCCATGTGTCTTGGGAACCTCTGTTAGTTATCATTGTTGAGGGTCGTTAATGACGATTGCATCATAAGCCTTCCCTCAGAGCAGATTGGGTAATACCTCCTCTGTCTCTTTGTTTCTCTTTCTTCCAGAACCACAGCTCAAGGAGGAGGTCCAGGGAAAGGCGTCTGAGGAGCAGGACAAACGGGACAGGGTGTCCCGGGCGTCCAGTGTCCAGTGAGTGTCCTTTCAGATTAGCATCTCCCGCATGGCTATCTGTCCGTTTACAGACATGTCACGGATACAAACGGTTTCTTTTTTTTTTTGTGTGCTCTAAACGTACTGTGTGCCACGCTGGACCATAGACCGGAGATTTAAGTTTTGTCCTACTTGAGAACGTCAGCATTTGAGACATTCTCAAATGGGAGACCTCGGTGAAGGAGCAGACGTTTTTTTTGTTTTCGTGCACGATACGGAAACAGTCAGCATTCTGCTGCTCAGCTTAGGGGCAGAGCTGTTGTCCTATTTACACAACAAAGAGTCAGGCATCAGAATGTGTTCAGTCAAATAAGGAGGTTGTAAGACAATATGTCACCGAACATTTTCTACTACAGCCACTTCCGAGACTGTGGGAGAGAAAAACCTGTTTGTGCACTTGACTGAATATATAAACACTGCTTTATCCACCACTAGCTGATTGTCAGTTGTGTGAAACGTGACTGAATCCAGGATAGCCCCAGTCCTTTAAAACGGCAAAGGGAGTTCAGTGTTTTCGGTGCTTTTCTTAATGAGGTCATGATTTTGCTGTCACGCTATTATTTGTGGTCCAGAGAAAAGCCCATAAAGGTGGTTGTGAATGTTTGTTTTTTAATTGACGCTAACATCTCTCTCTCTCTCTCTGATGCAGGTCTGTCGTCCATTCCAGCAAACACTCGCTGCACTCGTGGAATGGAGATGAGTCTGAGTCTACCACAGAACTCATCCGTCTAGGCGACTCTGCCCATACGTTCAGCGCGAAAAATGAAGGTGATGATCAGGCCTCCAAATCACCGGCACATCACATCCCTCTGGTTCACTGTTTCCCTTTTCTTCACTCTTTATGTGTGCCTTCAGTCGTTCTGCTGAGAGAACACTACCATCCGCTTCATTCTGTGATTTTTTTTTTCCCCCCCTTTGATGGAAGTTTTGGAAAGATTATTATATGTGGATTGAGTCAGCTCTTCCATCTCTCCACTGTCTGTTTTCCTTGCGATCCTGTTTTTTTATTTATTTATTTTTTTAAAATGTGTACTTGATGACTTGTCCTCACCACTGATTTAGTCAATATGCTTCCTATTCTGAACTGCGCTGTTTTGGAAAATTTTTTAGTTATTCTTCCGTTGGAAAAGCCTATTTCCGTAGATTAGCAGTTTTTTTCCCCCCGCAAGCAGTCCAAAGCAATTTTTCACTACCCATTTTCACATAATGAACATATTAGTAGTAAATTATATATCTCATCCATTAAATTTAGCTGTGGTGTATTCTTGGTCGCTCAGAATCTTAATTCAACCGTTACTTTTTCTTTTTTTTTTCCCCCTTCCAGTACATTCCAGTATCCTTCCCACAGCGGACAACCTTTCTATATCTTTGGAACCAGACAGCAGTCAAGATGCGGCGGGTCCCAGAGCCACGTTACTACGGCAACCTCTTCGCTCTGCTATACCTCTTCAGCCCCCTTATCAGACCACCCCACAGCGGCCGGAGAGACCCCGTCCGGCAGCCGGCCCCGCCTCTGACACACGTACCAGCCCTAAAGACGGGGAGACTCCCCAGGAGCCTCCGGCTGCTCGCCTTGAAGTAAGTTCAGTGTTGGTATGAGAAACTGTGATCGTCATTCACTGTGTGTTGGTTATGTTTACAATCCGTGTTTTGAAAAAGTTGCGCCAGAACGAATGGTAAATGTGTCAGGCTTAACACTCATTTGATGTGAGAGTTAGTGATGTCTATATTTTTATTGGAAAGTACAGGGACAGAGGTGCTGAGAAGTATGAAGACATAACGAATATACACGTCTAAACATGTATTATCTGGACATTAAGCGTCATACCCAAGCAAACCTTTTGGGCCTGTGTTGTCATTCAAAACATACTCGGAGTCGGAATATGTCAGTAAGCCACTGTGTTCACGCCCCCCTCCCCCTCTCTATTTCAGTTTCACCCAAGGTGCGTTTTTACTCACATACTAATTGCAAAAGGATTCAGGATCTTAAACAGAAATTCATGTTGTTTTGTCCCAAAGTTGAAAACACAGGAGAGGAATTGTGAATGGAAAAGGAATCAAGTGCCCATGGAAAGCGAGCCCGTTTGGCTAAAAATACTCGATGAGATCATGCAGGCTTATGCAAACCGAAGTACATCCCATTGACACAGGCGAGGTGTATTTTACAGAACGGACCTGTGGGTTACGTCACCGTTTTGCTCACAGTTTCACCGTCGCAATGTGAAAACGCTCAGTTCAGTCTCAAGTCACTGTTTCAAAAGAAATGAATTGGTCTATTTCTCATAACATGCTTTATACCACTACAGATTGAAGGCAAATCTTTCAGTGCAGTGACGAGCATTTGCGTCTGTTGAATTTTAAGGCCCTTTTTTCCTGTACCCGTAGCTCTTTGTTTGCAGACTGTAGATAGGGAGTTTCAGTGCTGTCCCAGTTTCTTTATGGCTGTAGTCTGATGTGTGCTTGGCAGATATGTCTATTGGCTCAGTGAAACTAGCTGTGGTCTGCCAGTAAAACCGCTCGATTCACAAAATGACTGAGTTGCCTATCTGGCCCCCCCCCCCCCCAAACTCTGTGCCCGTGCCCCCACTGGCTGGCAGAGTCTTTACAAATCACTTAACAGTCTCTCTCTCTCTCTCTCTCTCTCAATCGTCAGTCCCCCGGGCCAGTGTCTGATGGCTGTCAACCCAACGGACGTCAGTCTCCATCTACTCCCCGCTCAGCTGGTGAGGCCCTCTGTCCGTTAATGGACAGAGTCTGTCAATAACACAGTGCAGCTCTGCCTTTCAGTCTAATCTCATTGATCAGAACGCTGCATCTCCATTAGCCGTTTGATGTGTTGACCAGTTTTAGCTTTCACCGTTATGCAGTTCAATGCAACGTGCTGGTTTTTTTTTTTGGTATGAGCTTGAAATAACGGAACCGTTGATGGGTATCAGCGACGTCCAGAGCTCAGTTTTATTCAATTTTGTCTTTTGCTCATTTCTTTGTAGCTGAGAGTGAGAGATCTGTCTCTTGTCAGAGAAAAGACAAGTCAGGAGAGAGCAATGATCAAACAGAGGTAAGTCAACGTGAACCACACCTGCTCTAACGTACATCAAAACAAATAGTCAACCCCCATCAGACCCCTTACATGCACTTTGTTTACATACAACTAAAGCCACTGCATTTCGCTGCTTGTTTATACAGGTTTTACGTTATTTCCATGCAGTGAATCTCGTAATAACGAGTCTAAAGGTTAACACGTTTCTAGAGCCATGAGGGTTTAGAGGGTTTCTGTGCTGTGGAGATGTCCCCTTTGTGCCAAAATTGAGAGAACTGACATCGCTTTATATAGTTCAGTACAGTAATAGTTTTCCAAGGAAAGTGGTATACCCAAACTTTTTTTTTTTTTAATTTTATTTTTAAATGTAATGTCACTTTTCCATGGAACAAACGTCCCTCCCGTGAAGTGCAGTTTTTTTTTTTTCCCCTCAGTCTAGTGTGAGGCTGCCTGCCTCCAGTATTTGAGCAGTTTTTCCTGGCACGGTGACTGTCCCCTAAACGACTCCTCCGTTCTGCTGTGTGTCTCCTTACTGTTAGAGACAAGAAAATTTGTTTGCTCTCTGTTACTGTCAGTTTCTGTCAGGTACATAGAAACCGTGGTGGAAAAACAATATTTGAAGGCGGGATAACGTAAGGTCAGGGAGTAAAATAGTAACTCGAGGGTTTGTTGTTATGTCAGTGAAATATTTAACTGTTTACTCCACACGCTGCAGCATGGTTGCGCTTTTGAGTTAACTCGCGCGTTGCAGTCTCTTTGCTTCACTTGTCGGACAGTTCACACTTAAAATGCTTATTCCGCCCAGCCTGCTCTTTTTTGGGTGAATTTTCTCTCTTTCTGTGGGAACATCCCTCCTACTCATAGACTCAGTTTGACATGGCAACCGCTCTTACCGTCTCCTAGGCAACCGGCGTGGGGCCCAGGCGGGTGTTGTTCCGCACACAGCCAGATGTGCTGCTACTCTCGTTAAGAAACGAGCTCGAAGGTACAGAGCTGCTGAATGGACATGTAGAGGAAGATGATGATGAGGAGGATGAAGATGAGGGCCTAAGCTCATGCTCGTCCTCGGAGCGACAGCGGAACTACAGGATACACGGACGTCAGAGAGTCAGGTGAGAACGAGGTCTTGACGGGAAAATTATTCCGCCTGTCAAGCACGTGATTCTTGGCAGTTGTTTAAAAAAAAAGAACTGTAACATGTTCAACAACTTGACGTGTTTGTTTAATGTCTTATGTCCACAGACACACACAAAAGGCAATCAGGGTGTAGTAATCTCTTTATCTCTTTGTCTCTGTCTCTTTCTCTGTCTCTCTCTTCCTCATTCTCTCTCTCCCTCAGTGGCAGCAGGTTGGAGGAGGGAGAGGAGTCCTTGACTAGACGCAGTCGGAGGAACAGGAAGGCGGAGCAGGAGTTACACGACATGTCTGAAAAACTGTCCCGTCGACTCGAGGAGCTGGACCAAGTGAGTTTCGCTTTATGCCAGAGCCAGCGTTCATTACCGTTGGTCTGACCAGAGTCTCACGCGGTGGAACACTAATGATAGCAACGCCCCCGTTAACAATCTGCAACTAGGGGGAGAAAAGCGTGTGCTGCTCTCATCTGTGCGCCATCTCAGACTTCTCAACTGCTCCTTCTTTGAGTTTAGATGCTGAAACGGGCCCTGGGGGAGACAGGAGAGACGACGGAGTCGAAAGAGGAGGATAAACGCTCCCATCACAGCGACAGCGTCATGGAGTGTCGACGACCCGGCAGGTCCACAGGTGAACACTTGGCACACTTAACGCAGGAGAGGCAGAGCACAACTCCTAATTTTCTAATCATCTGAGGTTTGCAATACAGCTGTGATTACAGTGATTCAACGTGTCATGCAGGGAAAGTTCAGGATGGTTTTTTTTAAAAATACATTAAGGTCTCGATCGTGAAAGGCAGTAGATAAATTCTTCTTCGGGGCACCTAGTCTGACGTCTCCTGGCTCTGACCCTCTGTAGATGAGACCGGCGTGCTCAGACCTCCTCGCACACGCTCCCTGTCTCCGTCTCCTCCCCCTCCCATCTCCCGCTCCCTCCCGGCCCAGCTGGAGGACACCCTGATCGCGGATTCGCGGCGTGACCCGGCGCGCACACAGAGAAAGGAGATCCGTGATCTTCAAGGCCAGCGCAGACGTGCTCAGGTGAGCTGCCTGCATGTGTAGGGCTCTTAACCTTTCATCCTGAACCTGCCTGTGGTTAAAAATGACTGCAGTTATACTCTCCACTAAGAGAATACAACTGAGTGTGTGTGTGTGTTTTTTTTTTTTTAAAGCATGCTCTGGTAATTACTCTCATTCGCAAATTGGATAGAAATGGATTTTACTGGCACTGGGGTGTCACAACTTTTGACTGAAGCGGCTGCTCATGTCTTTGTTTAGATGGTGGCCAGTGCCTATGAGGACGAGCTGAAGAGACTAGAGGAAGAGGAACGAGCTCAAATGGCCAGTGAGAGAGTGAGAGTGCAGGATATGGTGAGTGGGCACTGACACTGCATCTGCACTGCCAACATCTCTGTCCTTTTTTTTCTCACCGCGTACCTGTGTGCACTGTACTGGTGTATATGTAATCATGTGTGTTTACAATGAAGTTCGAATGTATCATTTTAGGAATGTGAGCTCATATTTGAATTGTGAATTGAACTATTTTAATCCTTCTAAGTGAACCTGTCGGATTCTTGGAAGTGTAAAAATACTCCAAACATGCTTTTGTATTTGAATAAATCTGAGCCCTCATATTCCCTGTGCGTTTAGGAGCGTGAGTACAGGGAGGCCGTGTTGAAGGATCCTCCACGCGTCTCAAAACCAGCTCAGATCTACAGCTCCAAAATCACTGCACCGCACCGATCTCCACGCAGCAGACGACCTCGCAAAACAACCCCGTGTAAGACCAGCAAACTCAGTAAAAAGCAGTTTTGAACTTCAGCGTCTCAAAATTACCTCTCAAACTCTGTCCGAGGGCCTACAAGATTATATTTTCCCCTATAAGCAATGCTGTCCTTACTTTCAGGTTTTTGGGGACAGAGTATTCGAATGACTCTTTTTTTTTTTTTTTTTTTTTTTCCCTCTCTCTAGTGAAGGTAAAGGAGAACGACTTACTGCCTGTTGTCCTGGAGGAGCTTCCCCACCTGCATCTGTCTCCTCACACACTGAACCGTATGTGGAAACAGCAGATGAAACAGGTGGACAGACTCAACGCCCCAGAGAACCAACGCAGACGAAACAAACTCACCAATCAGGTCAGAGCACTGGAGCAGATTCAGCTCTAGCCTTTGGAAGATTTGAGTCATGTGACATCTTTATAGTCCATAAGTACAGTCCATAAGTAGTCATATATTTGGCCATTGAGGTCTGGAATTTTCTTTTATTCTCTAATGGGATATGCTAGTGTATAGCTTACTTTAGCATTGTGTGGACTTGGTTTTTCAGGTGGAGGAGGCTCAGAAGAGACATGACCTTCTAGTAGAGATCATCCGCAAAGAGCAGGAACATAACCGCCGCCTGGTGAGCAAGCGCAAGCACACACACACACACACACACACACACACACACACGTTCCCTAGTCCTAAGTGTCTGAAGAATACTTTTCAATCAACACACACACAAAGAAACAGTGTCTGTCCTATGCTGGGCCACTTTTCATCCTCGTCAAAACATCGTGTTTTTGGATGATGGTAGCTGAACCATTGCTTTCTCTCTCTCTCTCTCTCTCTCTCAGAAGGACTACAGGGAGCGGGTGCAGCAGCAGAAGTCGGCCCAGAACAAGCTTCGTGAGCAGAGGCAGCAGATCGCTCGTGCCAAGAAGTACTACAGCGACTACCACGTGCAGCACCGCGCCCGCCTCATGAGAGCGCGCACGCGCGAGGAGAGAGTTAGTAGTCGCCAGCCTCTGGTCTTTTCTTTTTTTTTTTTTTTTGCTTGTTCTGAAGTAGCATTTCATTCTCATTGGACCCAGCATATTGTAAACTGTTCGTTCTGGAGCCTTGATCATCATCATCATCTGCAAAGGATTTATTGTTTTGTTTTGTACTCTAACTTTTCGAGGAAATAAAAGCAGACACGGACACGCGTTGTAATCCGTTCTACTTCTCTTGTACTCAGATGTTTAAGCAGGTGTTTGAGGAGGGTCTGGAGCTCCAGAAAGCCCGTCTGAGAGAACAGCGCGCCTATGCCAAGGAACAACGAGAGGAGCATCAGCGTCGCCATAGAGACGAAATCCAAGCCATGGAGAACTACTATAAGGACCAGGTAGGGTTTTTACTATCCACAATCAAATAAACATTTAACTAAATTAATTCATTAATGAGGAAACACAATAGCCTGTAGTGTAGCATCTCCCATGGGACTTGATTTGTCTCCCGTTGTTTCGGGGTACAGTGTTTTCTCTGGTCATACTCGTAGTAATTCAGTATTTCAGACCAGTAATCATCTGATCTTTGGATAGAATTGGCATTAAGGCACCAAGTGGGTGACTGTTTTGGAAAAGGCGACTGCTCTAATCCTGCTTTTAATTCTTTCCATTTTAGGCCTTCCACAAATTCTCACCACTAATGTTTTTTTGCACCCTTTCACTCCCGTTCACAGTTTTCTTTGCTAGCTGAAACCCTTGCACAAGAAAGAGAAGAAATCCAGCTACGGAAGAAAGCTCAAGAGAAAGTTAGTACCTATTTAATTATTAATTACTCGAGCAAACATTAAGCTTCGTAAAATAATTCACCTTATCTGTCTGCTTAAGTTTCCCTGACCCTGACAACACACACTTCCAGTTTCTGAAATGAATGACATTTTGTGTAATTCATAACCATACAACATACGGTTCATGACCATTTCATTGTAAATGCAAACACAAATATTTAGGCAACTAAATTGTTGTGTTACCTCTCATACAGGTTGATGTGATGTCAGTTAAGTGTATGAGTAGAGTTTTGTCATTCGAGGCAGTCGTGTTCACAGCGTAACATTATAACCTGACACACAGTAAGATTTCAGCATTCATGATGTTGTTTTTCTCTGTTATCAGGCTCTGCAGAAAATGAAGAGAGAACTACGTAATAAAATGGAGAGAGAAATCATGGAACTGCAGAAGATCATCATTCAGAATGACGAGGACGATTACTTCCGCGACCTGGAGGTGGAACGTCTCCGTAAACGTGTGCAGATGGCTTCTTTCCAGTACAACACTAGCTGTCTGCAATGACACTAGAGCACGGGTAGAATCAGACCTAAACGCGGGTCTTAAGATCGGGTTTTTCCCCCGTACCGCACGGTTTGGACCGGACGTAACCCGAGATGGGACCTGGGGCTTGTTTCTCCCTGGTTTCTGAGACCTTTAAGTTTCCATGATCTTCCACACATTTCCGCTGCTAACTCCACTAATGCCAACTGATTCTTCCTTGAACTCTTGATTGTAAATTTTAAACGGTTTTAATCAGTCATCGTGTTTTTTTGTTTTGCACAGTTGGTCCTCGGCTCATACTGATTTTGGGGATGAACTTCTGACTCCTTCTGTGTGACCAGGACCTGTGATTTATTTGGATGCAACGCTAATAATGTATTATTTTAAAAAATGTTTTTCTTTTCTTTTTGTCTTGACTAAATGCTGGATTGTTTTTCTCCATTGTCCAAACACTGTTCACCTGATGTCGGGATTAAATTATTTATTCAAACTTTAAAACTTTTGATTTCGTTAATCGTTTATAGTTTAATTGTAACAGTAGAAGATTCGAAACAAAATAGTAATTGTAGATTGTCTTATAAAAGATGTAACTGAAATAATGTTCACATCAAACTGATTTGTGATGAAAATCAAGTATTTTCTGTCCACTAGGGGGCGTGCCAGAAGCGGAATTTCCCTGAAATTCTGAAACGTTTAAAATATAGCAAATTCTGAACCTCAAAAAAAAAAAAAAAAAAAGAGACAAAATATAAATATATATTTTTGACATAATGCTGCCAGTTGCAAACAGCTTTTGAGTTTATTGCTCATTTCTGCAGAAATACAAGTAAATTTTCCTCATGTATTCGTATGTACAAATGTCTGGTTAGAAGCTCTTAGGACAGCTGTTTATAAAATGCGGGCTCTATTAATAAATACAGCTTTTTAAAAGGAAAATTAGAAACAATGAAAAAAAAAAAAGATCAGATCTCTTGTATCAGATCTCATTTACACAAGAATAAGGTACATGCACACGCGCGCACACACACACACACACACACAAACAAACGCACACTCGCAAATGCACATACACACTCCACTGAAAACAATAGTGTATTACAGCTTGACAAAGTACAACAGTTAGACATGAGAATATAGTTTTGCTAGTGGGAACATGCTACAAAAGCAACAGGCGTTTGCGTTTCCAAAATGACCTCCTCTCGCAGAGATATTATACCACATAGTTTGTGTACACGTACTGGATACCAGAAAAGTGTGTGTGTTTGCGTGGACAAGAGAGGGGGGGAAAAAAAAAGCAGAGAAAACAGTGTGTGTGCACAAAATACACTATGTGCATGTTTCTGCATATATGCAAGTCAGTCCTTAAAGTATTCAGTAAAAAGATACCAGTTTTCCATTGTTTGTCCTTCCAAACATCTTCAGCTCGTATGTGTGACAAATGCTGAATGTATGTTTTTTTTCCCCCTCTTTGAGTTAAAGATAGATTAATATTGTGATCTGTTTATGAATAATGCACTGTGCAGAGCACCATGTATGGACACTCATTTTGTTCAATTCAGATGCTCTGGGTTGTGATTTGACATCATACACCAATGGGGGGTGGGGTGGGGGAGAGACTTGGGGGGAACATTTTTGTGTAAAAATCAAACGTTATTGAAAACAGTCCACAGTCATAGGAGACTGCTATAAACACAGCCGCGAGGGACGGGGGGGGGCGGGCACATGTTCCATAACGCGCCTGTAAATAAATTCAGATTTTTAAAAAACCCACGCATGCAAAGGAGTCCCTGTGGATGTTTTACATCAAAGAAAACAAAGTTGCAAGGTTTGTACGTTTGAAACTTCATTTCTTCGGACAAGTCTGAACAAATATTTGTGCTCATCTTTTCCTGTGTGGCCGGTGAACTTAAAGGGTTAGAGTGGAGAGACCTCCCCTTTCTCCTCTGTTTAAGTCTAGTGCATGTATGGGCATCACTCCTCACGGAGGGCAGCCGCTTCTCTGAGATTTCTCTTCAAACTAACTCTTAACAAAAAAAAAAAAAAAAGAAGAAGAAGAAAAAAAAAACAGATTAGACTATTCATTGGTTCAATGGGACCGTGACTTGCTAAATTACGCTGGAATAAAAACCGCAGTACAGTCGGGGCCGTGTGGGAGGAGGGCAGTCTATCCCTAGATTAGTGTGTAAACAGAAAGAAAGAAGAAGAAGGAAAAAAAAAAAAGAGAGAGAGAGAAATGCGTCCATCCCACCTGTTCGACAGGGTAATTAGGTTGGCTTTTCTGGCAATCCCTTGGCACAAAGGAGGAAGACATGTGACTAGAGAGGAGAATAAAAACTCGTTTTCTCTCTGACTGACAGAAAAGAAGTGGAAAAAATCCTGAGGATGAGGATTTACGTAAAATACTAGTGCAGAGAAGAGAAGCCATATACAAAATATTGATCTATGCATATATATATATTCAAAATGTACGTATGAACATATAGAGGGCTTTCCCGTAGTTTTGTGTATACGATTTCAATTTCAATTTCTGATGCAAAGAATATGCTACCCAAAGGTTTCTAAAGTGCTAGATGAGTTGTAAGGACAAGTCACTGAATTGTTTGTTTGGGTGTGTGTGGGGGGGGGGGTGTTGTTTTTGAGGAGTTTCTAACTTTCTGAGCAAATTTTCCCTGATGTTTGCAATTCTACGTAAAAACATTAATTTAAAAAAAAACAAAAAAAAAAAACCTTCCTATGTCTTATCAATAATCCTTATATCTAAAAACACTCGGGTTGGGAAGTGGTACTAAAATCTAGTTCCTGCACAGGGGGGGCCTAATACAACCTGAAACTCTTTTTACAGGGACCCCACCCATCACTGTTTTGAGCAGTTTACAAAAGGAGTTTCCTGACACGCCGCTAAACTGTGTTCATTATGATGATGTCATCCGTAAGACAAGTGAGATTATCGAAGAGCGAGACGGCGGGACGTCCTAGCGTAGCTAACGCGCGCGTCGAGGATAACGTGATCCGAAAGTGTGGGCAAGACAGCTGGCAGTGTGGCTCGAGTTATTTTCAATATCCGTTCCACAGATTCACAGATGACTAATAGCGATAAATAACTTCCATTCGATGATTTCATGTGACAATTATTGTTTTGTTTTGTTTTTTCTGCTGGCAGAGACAGGGGTAATAATGTGATGATGCCCGATCTGTATTAAAGTTCGACTAAAAATGCGACATAAGTGAGACCATCTGAGACGAGGATTTTGCATAAGCCAGAACACACTGTTTCAGGGACCCTCAGTCCCATCACTGGTGCTCACACAACCCTGGGCTGGCCAAAATGATGCCTTTATTTCATCTGCATAAAAGGTTAGAAATTAGATTTGATCAATGCACAGGAAAAATACAAGAAAACAAACACACACACGCACACGCACACACATACATACACACACACACACACACCTCAACCATTCAAAGACTTCAAAGATTAAATTTGGAGTTTCAAGTCACCGCATGTGCCTTTTGTGGGTTTTTTTTTTCTAGACTTGCATAACATTAGCCAGTACAGAAAGGATGGCGGGGGCGGGAGGGGGTGCATTAAACACAACAAACAAACAAACAAAGTGAGCGTTAAACACAACAAACAAATATGAGATACAGTAGTCCCCCCTTATCCGCAGTGGGTACGTCTAAAGACCCCCCGTGGATCCCTGAAACCGCGCATAATACCCAACCCTATATATAATGTTTTTCCCTATACATACTACGCGACTAACTGCAGGTAGCTAGTACAGCGTGGATATATGCTCGACAAAGAGATGGTTCGCGTCCCGAGAAGGACAACGCAAGATGACTTCATCACGCTAGTCAGAACGGTGTGCAATTTCAAACTTACGAATTGTTTATTTCTGGAATTTTTTCATTTCATATTTTCGCACTGCAGTTCACTGAAACCGCGGAAAGTGACTCCGCGGATAAGGAGGGTTTACTGCATTCGAAAGTTTTAAAAGAAGTACTAATTCAGTCCTTAGCAGCTGAGAGAATTTGTCAAAATAAAATTTAAACAAAAAAAAAAAAAAAAAAGAAAAAAGAAAAAAGTGAAAATGGGAGGTGAACCAGAGGAAAAAAAAAAAAAAAAAAAGGTTTTATCATGTGTGATCCCTCACTTCCCATCTCCACGCCATCCCGGCCCAGTCCCTGTGCGACGGACACCGTTGGCAGATTACCCAGAGTTCCCTCGTGGGGGCTGGTGACAGCTCACTCTGTGACTGTGTTCCCTCCAAAAGCTGTCCTTCATTCCACTGCAAAGCCACACGTCTCCTCGATAGCCGTCAGCAGCTTGTCATAGAGTTTTTCATAGTGCTCATAGGGAGGAATGTCTATCCTGTTAAAACTGTGTTGGAAAAAAAAGAGAGACAGAGAGAGAGAGAGGGAGAGAAGGGGGGGGGGGGCATGGATAAAAAACTTCAGTGAAAAGGGGGAAAAAAAAAAAGAGTAAAAAAAAAAAAGTGAAAGGTTTGGACGTTTGCTTATGTGTGGGTGTACGCATGCCTGTGTGAACGTACCACGTGTGGGCTTTGGGTAAATTGTTTGTACTGGCATCAATCAGATGGATGGTGAACTGTCTAGGCCCCGCAGCACCTGCAGCCAAGATACAAACACATTAAGTCATCATGACCCAGCTCTGCCTCGCGCACACACACACAACACAACACACATACACACACACACACACACACAACACACATATGCATACACTTATACACACAGACGCAGACACTGCACACAACACACATACACACACACACACACACACACACACACACTTATATACACATATGCACAAACATATACACAAATACACAGAGACAGACACACAGACACGCACACATATATACACATATACACAAATAGACACAAATATGCACAGGGACAGACAGACAGACAGATAGATAGACACACACACACACCCAAAACCCACACAGAGTCAGTCAGTCTGTCTCTCTCTGTCTTCCACACTCACACACAAACACAGGTTTAATAAGCTACAACCATAATGTGCTGATCTTTTTTTTTTTTTTTTTTTTTTAAGGTTTCCTGCTGAAAAACTTCAGGGCGCTCCAGCACAGTACCTGACTGACAGTGAGAATTCATACCAAACTCCAGCGCTCACTGTTAGTCTTTAACAGTCAGTTGAGTGAGTTATGCTTGGTAAGTGCCCAGCTGTCGGCGGTAAAGATTTAATGGACTTTGACTCTGACCTTGTAGGGCTTTGAAGCCCTGCAGGGGGACCCTGGAGGAGCCGGTGACAAACTGTAGGAGTCTGGCACGTCTCTCTTCGTCGTACGACTCCACAGCCTTCCAGAACCACTTCACCACGTTACTGTCGGCCGTGCAGTGCTTCAGCCGAGTGTTTGCCTTCCAGTCGTTAATGTCGATCTTTCCCAGACCACACACGATGAGCTGATTAAAAAAAAAGAAAAAAAAAAAAGATAAAAGGTTGGAGACATATGGTGCTTTCCTTCCGACAGCTCACGTGGGAAGACCTTGGGTAGAAACCCCCGGCCCGGCGAAGACGACTTTTTGCATATTTCTCTCTCGTTAGTCGACGCGCACCAATCCTGTATCGTAACAATCCTATTCTGTGTGAGGTCAACTGCACAGTGGGCTATCACCTTCGACCAGGTGGGGTCATGCAGATTGTACAGATTATATCTGGCCAAAAAGCTTTGACACAATAAGGAGATTTAATAAGGAGTATTCTGAAGTATCCATAGCAACCGAACGTAGGGCTGGACTACCGCAGTGTGTTTCACAGGCTGTTGGAGCCGATGATGGGTGTGTAATGGCTGTTACAGAGGGATGACGCTGAGGTCTGACAGGCCGTACCTCCAGCTCTTTCTCATCGAACGATTTGAGCAGGTGCTGGGGGATGACTTCATTAAAGCCTTTCTGTAGAGCAAGGAACTGAGCCTCAATGCCGTGCAGAAACCTCCAGTTCACGTACAGCCTGAGGAGAGACGCAACGAGAAACACATACGTACGCGCACGCGCGCACGCACGCCCACGTGCACACACACGCACAAGCACGTATACACACACACACACGCATGCGCACACGCACACACACGCTCACACACGCACACACACACACACACACACACACGCACGCACGCACGCACGCCCACGTGCACACACACGCACAAGCACGTATACACACACACACGCATGTGCACACGCACACACACGCATGTGCACACGCACACACACGCACACACACACGTGCACACGCACACACACGCACACACACGCGCACACACACACACACACACACACGCGCACACGCACACACACGCGCACACACACGCGCACACACACGCGCACACACACACACACGCGCACACACACACACACGCGCACACACACACACACACACACACACAGGAGAGGACTCCATCACTTAACATGACTTGACTCAGTCAATACATCACACATGACTGACATTACAGGTGTCAAAAGCATGCGTGTAAAACGCATCCACCAAACACAAGATGTCTAACGTGATCCTCGACCTTAAACACAAAACTCCTTGGCAAAGTCAAAAGGAAAACAGAATGTTGGTTTTCTTTCAGTGCAATGTCACGGCACATAGCTCGAGGTTTGACATAACTGCTTGTGAACTGAGTGATGCTAACTTACCTGACATACTCCTTCTTGGTTTCCTCGGTAACGGACATGCTCTTGCCGTTTGGTCTGAGCTCATGTTGGATGATCTCTCCGTAGGCGCTGTGCTCGACACAGAAGGTGTGGTCCAGCACACCCGTGATGTCGTTCTCTCTGTCAAAGAACACATCATCAGCTCAACGCACGAGAGTGTCTGCGTGTCTGTTTACTACTGTGTGTGTGTGTGTGTGTGTGTGTGCCTGTGTGTTTGATCAGTAGAGGGTGCTGGTGAGAAGGACCTTCTGTGTTGTTGTTTCGGTAACGGTAAATGTTTATGTACAGCGTATCCTGTGGACCAAGAGGTTTGGTGTGGGGGCAATGTGACCTGGGGGTTAGACATGGTTAGACATGTTGCTTACATAAGCGGCAGAACATTCCTATAAAATGACAGATATATTCATTGAGAATATTTTCATTTATATATTTCAATTTGTTTATTTTATTTTACACAGTGATTTTGTATTTGAAACTTACCATTTCAAATACGGTACAACCAAAGCTTGAATCTTACAATATTAGGCCAATCTGGGTCCCATCCAGACTTCCTATGTTTAGAGGGTCTTTAGTCTCATCTTTCTCTCTTTCCTCTGTCCTCTCCTGCTCCCCTTGCCTGAACACTTTCCTCTCCTTGCCTCCTCTCTTCTCTCTCCTCATCTGTCTCTCCCTGAACTCTATCTTCCATCCCTAATCCATGCTCCCTCTCTGTCTATGGAGGTAACCAAACACTTAATAATTATATCAGTTAATATGTGCTAGTCATGTTTCAGTGACAGTTATAACATACGTTTTTTTTAGCGGTTGCTAATTTAATTCCTCAACAGTTCACCCGCGCTTCACTCAACAACATGACGACAGCCTGACTGCACCTGTGTATGTGACTCAGTCTAATTTAGCGGGTTTGTTGCGGGAGGCGAGTCTTTCCTGGTGCGTGAGAGAAGTACCTACACGTCGCCGCAGCCACAGAAAAGCGTACGCCGTTAGCGGTAGTCACGTTACTTTAGTCAGCCATACAGTGTGTGTTGATAAGCTCAGGTTGCAGTACAGTAGTTACTGAAAGGCTTTTACTGAAAGGGAAGAGAGCCGTGATAAGAGCTAAGCTAAGCTAAGCTAACCCAGCTCGGATCTAAGAGAGCGAGTGGAGAGAGAAGCGTCTTTGCCCCACGCCTAACCGAATGCCTGCTCTGTTTACCTACCCTTGTTTGTTTTCCTTTTCCTTGGAAAATACCTAAGTAAGCTCGTTTTATTGGAGCTTTATGAGAGCGTCTGTTTAATGACAATCTAATAGAGCCAATTAGTGCCGTTAACCAACTGAATACCGTAATGCATGCACGGGGGGGGGGGGGTGGTCAGGAACCAGACTTCCTGGGCGAGTCCCCAAGGTGTTGGATTAGAGGGTTGATCGGTTGGATTGATTTTTTTTTTTTTTTTGCCGTCGTGGCAAAGATTTTGGACGTGGCCTGCCGCCACATTACCAGCGGAAACGCTGATGTGTCTGGGTGCATTCGGCACCTCGATGTCACCGTCTCTCTCTTTCGCGTATCGACTATAAGTTTAAGAAATACCCTTTTTTTTTTTTTACGAAGGGTACGTTATCCAGCATACGAGTGCATTCGGGTAGGGGTAAATAAATGTGTAGGCGGCGTGGACGCTGAGACACACTCACAGGATCCAGACGAGGCTCTTGTGCAGATCTGGGTCCACGGACTCCATGTCGTCCAGGGTGATGGGTTTTCCCAGAAGCTGCTTGTAGAAGGGCAGCGTGAAGCCTCCGTCAATGTAGTGCCCGTGGAACACAGCCATGCCCATTATCCTCCCCACAAAGTGGAAATATGACAGATGCTCCTGCAGAGAGACACAGAGTATCCATCGGTAAAAGGTGGCGGTCATCTATCATACACATCAGAAAACGGCTCGGCCTTCAGCCAGGTGTATAAAAGAACCCTCGGTTACCCCACTAAGCTTGACATTTCACATTTGAGATCCCTGTTGGCAATTATGCCCACCCAATGTGAACTGTAAACAGAGAGGTAGTGTAAACACAAAGGGAGTGGAGACAAACCGGATTGACGGCAGAGTCTGGGTTGATCTGCAGCGTGTAGATGTCGTCACGCGAGTACTGGAAGAGTCCATAGTACGGGTTCAGCATCTCGTGGGATAACAGGTACAGCCACTCCCTAGCGTGCAAACACCAACATGTTCGGTTTAAACGGACTGAATTTCGATTAGGGTCAAACAGAAATGCGCATCCACACATGCGCTGTTTATGACGCCGTGGACGGAGTGTGACGAACACAGAAGTCGCAGCAACACGTTGATCCATGCAGATACCGTACCTGGCCACGCCTCCATAGTCTAAACCCTCCTCTCCTCGAAACTTCACCATCAGTCTCTTCCACAGGTCCTTAGGCCTCATTTTCATCACCTGTCTGTAGGACTCCTGCATCGAGACACAGCACTTAGATTAGATTAGACTTGCCCCTGGTCTAACCATACCGGCTTGGAGCCGGATTTAAAACGATTCGGTAGTCATTGCTGAGTAATTACGGACTTAAAAAAGCTTGTCTTTCAACAGAATTGAGTTTGAATTTTATGATGTTATAATGGTGAAGTACTATTGACCAAGTCTGCATCATGTTTTTTTCCCCCCCTCTACTTGTTCACAGTGGTTATTATTCAATTGCACAATGCCAGTTTCTTGGGGCTACTTGGCTGTGGCACAAAGCGCAGTGGTGGACAGCTGAGTCTGTTTCCTATAGATACAAACTTCCCAGTTTCGGTAATGGCATGTTATTACTGTCATTACTGCTAAAATAGCAACCAGTCGCTCCAAAAAAATCCAGCCAACACGGGCCTTTTAGTACCAGTTCTACGACCCCCAAACCCCGTTTGGTCAAAACCCTTTTTAAAAAACACGTTGCAAAACACAGTCCCTGGACAACCATACAGTCCCTCATTGCCAAAGCAGCTCTGAACAAGAACAGACAAACGCTCATCCCTGCTGGCTGTGAGAGAGCCTGTGTGTTAGTTACTCAGAAAACCCATATCCAGTACAGCAGGGAGGAAGAAGGAGAGAGGGGGAGAGAGAGAGAGAGAGAGAGAAAAAAACCCCCAGCAAGAATGCATTAGTGTGATCTCATCCCTTCACTAGGAACGCATGGCTCTCTTTAAATTACGTAAGAGTGCTCTGCTGAATCCACGTTCAGCCATTTAAAAGAAAGAAAGAAAGAAAGCAAAAAACCCAAAAAAAAAACAACGCAGTGGTCAAGAGGCGTGGACTGTGCCATGGTAAACATTCCCCTCGGCCTGAAGGCTGTAGAGAGGGTCTGAGTCTCCCAGGCTGGCATGCTAATGGACTGACAAAGCCATGATCCACTGGAAACTACAGCAAAACTCTTGGCCTGGGGGCAGCACCACGCGCTCAACGCAGGTTTCACACCAAGACTGTCTCACTACTCCTTCTTCTCCCTGGGGTTTTTTTTTTTTTTTGGTTGCGGCTCTCCAGCTGTAAGGCTGTGCCGATGAAGTAATTTTTTTTTTTCCTTTTTCTTTTTTTTATTGCTCAATGCGAACAGTGAAGTTATGAAGTTGCGTCTGGAGCCAAGCTTGCCTCCCACCCCCCCCCCCCTCCCACCTTCCCCCTGCCCCCACCCTAAATCCTCCCTTACCCCCCCCCCCTCCCTCTTTCTTCTGAAATCATCCAGCAGGAATGCCTAGCCTTCCAAGAACCAGATGATGGTAGGAGAGAAGCAGAGGGGTGTGCTGTTCTGGACGCTGTCCCTCACATTCTTACAGTGAAGCGTGCAGACTTTCTGGGTAGTTCTCTTCTGATGCCATTACTATCCTCCAGAGAAATACTGGTCATATCCATCCCAGAGTGCACAGGGCCTGTAGCAAACTTTATCCTTTTTATCCCCCCCCCCCCCCCCCCCCATTTTTGACATTTTTACAGTTCTATTTTTTTTTTTGTTTAAATGTCTTTTCCAAACACTCCACAACAACGCATCATGTTCTAGCGCACGTGAAACTAGCCCCTCTTCATATTCATCGGTTAAAGAGGACATGCAAATGGATTGAAACGCGAGTGAAAAACGGGGGCCGAAAGGACCGGAATCAGGGCGGGATCTCTCACCTCAAAGATCTCCTCGCGGGACACTTCGACGCGACAGTGCCCGGCCTGGGGCTGCTGCTGGCTCAGCTCCTGCCGCAGGATCTTCAGTTTCTGAACCAGGTCCCTCTTATACTTGGGCACCGTCAGACATTCTGCCTCCTCAGAGAGCTGCCCAAGGGACAAGACCTGCTGTGGAGGCTGGTGCTCCTTCAGTTGACCAGGACGACTGGGGGGGGGGGGGGGGGGCGCAAAAGAGAGAGAGAGAGAGGGACAGTGTAAGACAGTAGAACACATAAAAAAGAGCAAATGGAATGATAAAGGATTAAAAAAAAAAACAAAAGAATAAAAACAAAACAAAAAAACCAAGGGCGATCATGCATCAATTTAAAAAATGGTATAATCTTTGTTTCTGATGGCAGAAAGGTGTGTTTGTGGAGTTTCATTGCATTATGTTGACAGATTAATGGAAAACTGGCTGGAGTCAGCGCTCAAACCTAGCACTGAAATTATGCTAAAATAAGTTTCAGTTAAACTGACGTCGTGAATGCTTTCCAGTCTGTGCTTTTGATAATTCTCTGTAAGAGACACCATGTTTTGCTTTGCTGTTATAACCAAAGCCAGCACCAAAATAAGACTTTGGAGTTGAGGATTCTCACGCACTAAGCAAGACATGAAGACATGTTCATGCAAGATTATTTTAGGAGCCTAAGAAAAGGTCTTGTAACCATAGCATCCTAAAAATACCTTACAAGGCAAGAATCCCCCAGGCATGATTGCCCACAGAGGTGCGTGAGCAGACAATTCAGACGGTACGTTCTGGAAGCACCCAACTCCAAGAGCCACTAACTCCGTCTGTATATTTACCCCCTACCCCCCAATCTCACCCTATTTTTAGCTCCTGTGGGTGTTTTATTTAAAAAAAAAAAAAAAAAAAAAAAGTTTTACAAAGTAAATGGTACTGGGTTAAAGTCTTGAAGGAATACAACAAAGGAAAGAGTGGGGCACTAGTAAAGCGGGGGTGGTGGGTGGGAGGTGGGGGGCAAAAAAAAAAAAAGGAGGAGAGACAAAGAGAGTGGTGTGAGTGGCCAGCTGCGTCGATACGTGGACACAGAAGCTGTGGTCACGACGTGCTTCCCGCGGCCCTTCCACGACCGGCCAGATTGCTCAAACAAACCGTTCGCCCACCTTAAACACCTCAAACTTCCTGTCCAGGCCTCAGGAACATTCTGCGGCCGGCCGTGACAACAGCCCTGCCCACGCACGGTTCCACCAAACCGTCGCCGGCCTCTGACCGTATGTCTGGGTGGTCCGCGCGCTTCACCTGGGTGTCGACTACCATGGCCCCTCGCGGCTGACCCGGGATCAGACTCTGCGTCTGTTCCTCTAATCCTTCCCATTCTAACCAAAGCCTTGAGACTGATCTGGGAAAGGCAGACGGGGGCAGAGAGTCACTACTCCCTTCAGTAAAAGAGAGAGCGTTTCCTCCCCCGGAGTGGTATAAAAAAAAAAGAAAAAAAGAAAGGCTTCAGCCCCAAGGCTGCACAAGGAGCCACTGTCCACTAACACAGAGTATCACAGAACCTCGAAGACTAAACAAAGGTGATGGGAAGCCTGGGGCGTGTGGAGGCGACACGCCACACGTTCACACCCGCCCACTCATCCCCCATTCAACTGTCTGCGTTTAAATATTTTAAAAGAGGGGAAAAAAAAAAAAGGTCCTTGTTATATTTGGCTCACCCCCTCGACAAAATGGCCCCTGTGTTTCTGTAGTCCCCCCTGTGTAATTAAATGAGCTGGTATTTATTTCACTGGCAAAGGCCTGTCCATGTCAAAGCGAGGGTAGTGTCTGAGATTCAGAAAAAAAAACCCACAAAAGAGGAGGGGGGGTGGGGGGGGGGGAGGAAGCTTTAAACAAAAACTCAATGAGCTGCAGTCTTATGGTGCCCTCATACCATATAATGGTGCAATTTTGGAGGAGCAGTGGTGTGATTAAAAATACATCTCGCATTCTTTGGGTTTACTCTGGCATGAGTTTCTAAGGAGGACAACTACCACATATTGAGAAGGCAGATTTGATTTAACAAAAAAAATATTTAAAAAAAAAAAAAAAAAAAAGGTGTCCACAGACAATCTGGGTGAATTGCACTGAATAACATTTGTTGGGATTTTCATATGCGCAGCTGACATGTTAGTTTTTGCTCTTTAAGTTGAGACTGGAGATGACAAACAGGCTTTAATAAAACTGCTCCTAATCGAATGCCCGACGGGAGATCAATAAGGCTGTGACACGCCTGACCTTTAAAACCTATGGCCGTGTGTGGTGAACTCTGTGACCTGTTCAAAGCAGAATGAGTGGGCATGTGACCTGGGCACAGGAGAAATGAGGTGGGGGCATAATGAGGTCTCTCTCTCTCACACACACACTCTCACACACACACTCACACACACACTCACACACACACACACACACTCACACACACACTCACACACACACACACTCACACACACACTCACACACACACTCACACACACACTCACACACACACTCACACTCACACACACACACACACACACACAAAACCACACACACACACTCTTATGAGTTGGACACTGAATGTAAACTCTGCTTGCATGCTGCCACTTAGAGGGGCCAGCAAGCATGAAACCGTTTTTATGGACTCCATCAAGTGAGCCAAGTGTGTGTGTGTGTGTCTGTGTTCCCACTATACCTTCGTGACTTAAGCCATATGATTAAGCAAGTTTTTCAGGGAATCAATCAGGCTACTGCCCATAAACCTCTGAATTTAAGAATGGCCAACTGGTCTCCGCTTCAGCTTACAATGAGAGCTCAAGTCTTTCAGTTCAGAACCACAGAACCTTGTGAGGCAACTACGGACGCTGACATCCATATGGAGTTCTTACATTCCATGCAACCTAAACTTATATTTAGAGAACTGCACATCATTCAGTCGCTATAGGTGTTCATAAAGTGCACAGACGGCAATTATAAAACCACAGGATGTATCGTATATGTGCAACACACGCATGCACAAACATAGAGTGTAATTACAGTGGATTTGTACTTGGTCCAGACAGTCAACGTGTTTGAGAATGACGGAGACATTTTGGCCATTCTACCACTTCAAAGTCGTGTTATCCGACACAGGGCTTTAACCCTGCCCTACGTAGCTTTTACATTAAAGGACACAGGGCTTTAACCCTGTCCTACATAGCCTTTACATTAAAGGACACAGGGCTTTAACCCTGTCCTACGTAGCCTTTACATTAAAGGACACAGGGCTTTAACCCTGTCCTACGTAGCCTTTACATTAAAGGACACAGGGCATTAACCCTGTCCTACGTAGCTTTTACATTAAAGGACACAGGGCTTTAACCCTGCCCTACGTAGCCTTTACATTAAAGGACACAGGTCTTTAACCCTGTCCTACGTAGCCTTTACATTAAAGGACACAGGGCGTTAACCCTGTCCTATGCTGCTTTTACATTAAAGGACACAGGGCTTTAACCCTGTCCTATGCTGCTTTTACATTAAAGGACACAGGGCTTTAACCCTGTCCTATGCTGCTTTTACATTTAAGGACGCTCTGTGCTAACTGTTTATGGGGTTATTATTGCGGTAGCGGAACAAGTAGCTTAAGAAACAACTAATAGTGGTTTAAAGAGCCAGTAAACAGCGAGCTACCTAGTTAACTTCATGGTTCTTAACAAAAAAAAAAGAAAAGAAAAGAAAAAAAAAAAGAAAAGAAAAGAAAAAGATCAGGTGGAGGGAGGAGAACAAGCAGTTTTTTTTTCTTTTTGCAGGTCTCTTTCTCTCTCAGGCGTTTATTTTCTTCGCTGTCTGGGTTCAGTAGGCTCTCCTTCTCGCGCTCTGGCCAGGTGAGCTAGCTTACGCAGACGTGTTGTTCTTGGCAGCCTATTCTGCTAACTGCTTTAATGCTATTCTTCACATTCAAGGTAACACTGCAGTGACACACAGGAATCCCTCTCAAACAGTTCAGAGACAAATATGCATCTGAAAAGATTTCGTTAAACAGAGCTGAAATACATTACGTGTGTGTGTGTGTGTGTATATGTGTGTGTGTGTGTATGTGTATGCGTGTGTGTGTATGTGTATGTGTGTGTGTGTGTGTGGTGTGTGTGCGTGTGGTGTGTGTGTGTGCGTGTGCGGTGTGTGTGGTATGTGTGTGTGTGTGTGTGTGTGTGTATGTGTGTGCGGTGTGTGTGTGTTCTCACTAAGCGCTTTGCGGGTGAAATATCTAGACGATGAAGAGCTGACATACTTTGGAAAGCTAAAATCTGCTTTTACCATTTTTACCAACACTTCAGTGCCTTCAGTAAATTATTTAGTCTGTCTTTAAGGATCTGAGCTGCTGGAAAAGGATGTCCAGCGTATGCTTTTAAAGTGTATGTTAGATCTACCTTCTACACACACACACACACACACACACACACACAACTAAAACAATGCACACACACACACGCGCGCGCGCACACACAGGCACACAACTAAAACGATGCGCACACACGGCAACAAACACAACATACACATAAACACACGCGCACAATACACACACACGCACAACAACACAAACTCAAGACACCAGATGTACCAGACGTATCAATTTAAGACTAACACGCAAATTATATGCAAGTAGACTGCCCATTTTCATTATGTGGTTTCTGCAGATCATATCGTCATCTCTAGCTCTCCTTGTTCCTCTTTCTTTTTTTTCTTTCTTCCTATCCAACTCTTCCTACTGTCTGTCTCGTGCAGTGACAGTGAATCTATAGAGTGCCTCTATCCCTTAATTTCCTGCAGACTAGACTTGACGGGGGGGTGGGCAGAAGAGGAGAGAAGAGAGGACAGCATGAAGAGGGAGCACAGCAGGAGTGGAGGATAGAGAAAAAGAGAGGGAAGAATACCTCTCAACAGAGCCCAGTTCACTAACTCATAAATCATGCATTCTTGCCCCTCAATGCTCTCTCTTTTTCGTTTCGTTCGTTCGTTCGTTCGTTCTCTCTCTCAGTCACACACACACACACACACACACACACACGCAGATTTTATTTTCAAACTCTCTGTTCAGTCCACTCTCTCAGTCTTGGACTCCCCACTCCTCACATACAACACACACACACACACACACACACACAATAATTCCCTCATCTGTCCATTTCTCATTTCACTCTCTCCAACTTTCTTTCTTTTACTCGAATTTTCTTCCTCACGCTTATCCTCTTATGTAAAATCTCTCCAGCATTCTCCCGTTTCTCAACCTTCTTCTTCTTTTTTTTTTTCCCTCAATCCTCTCTCTCTCTTTTTTTTTTTTTTTTATCTCTCTGCAGATTAAGCGTTTAACTATTCCCCTCATAAAAAAAAAAAAAAAAAACGTGACTCTGCTGTGCATTTCCTAATGAAATCCCAAACGGAGCGTAAGAACTCGACATGTCGGTCAGAGCGAGTGTCAGCGCGGTCGGTCTGGGTCACCGAGAAGAGCGAAAACAAGGCTGAGTGTAAGACGCAGGACTTCATTTGCCGCCGTGGTACAGGGTTAGAGGTTGCAAGATGACGTGGCTCTGATCCAAACACATGTTGCAAGCAAAATACTGATAGGGTTGTGTAAAGCGCAAACTCCTCCTAAGAAAAAGCGAGTGGTCTGAGAATTCAAAAACAACAACCACAACAACAACCACAACCAAAAAAAAAAAAAGGTAGAAATTAAAAAAAAAAAAAAAAAAAAAAGAATTACTCAAATGTCTTGCGGTAAGAGGGGCGTTAGGTGAAATTTTCTGAAATCCTTTCAGTGATAAAAGACAGATGTGTTGACGTCGAGCCAGTGTGAAATCTAATATCTTTTCCAGTCTTACAGCCGAGGATGAGCCTGGGCTGCCTACAGAAAAACCCCCGAAAAGATCCACGACTTCTCTCGACCTGATCTGCGGCGAAACGCGCTCGCAAGCGCGCGCGTGTGTGTGCTCTTCGTACCGACGTACACCGGCTCTGTCGCGCCGACATCGAAACGCGTCCGCTTTGCTTACCACGCAAACCACACAAAAGAGACCATCCTTCTGTGATTTCAAAATCTTTCGCTACCCCTCCTCAGATGTGAAGCATGTGCCCCCGCGCCCCCCTCAAAAAAAAAAAAAAAACTGAAAAAACTTTGTTCTGTCCCTGTGTCTGAACGCAGCGCTTCTTGATTGTCTTCCCCGTCCCCTTTCGCTCATTGTAAGAGTTTGTCACCGTTTGTTTCGACTTCAAGCCCATCTGGATTCACTCTGGATGTTTAAAAGCCCTGTTTCCAGTCGGTTAATGATTGTTTATCGCGCTAGCAAAGAAACCACAATCAATCAAACAATATGTAAATGTTCTGTGGAGTGCTTTCAGGGACTCTGTAAAAACATGGATGTGTAACAGCCCAGACACCAGAATGAAATCAAGGGTTTGGGTTTTTTTGTTTTTTTTTCCCCCCTCTTTTTCTTTTTGCCCAGAATCACGCAAGACAATGTGCCTGCAATGTTGTGCTGTTAGGTCCCCAAAATTTCCGGTGAAGGGCTGTCGGTAGCAGTGATTCATAAATACGGGTTGGGTGGGATTGGGGAGGAGAGAGGGATAGAGTTTTGTTGGAGTTCTACCTGAGGTTGGAGTTTTGGCTGTCTGTGCCAGAACGAGAACCGTTTGAACTTGGGCTGCTGAAAAAAGAGCAGGAAGAGAGAGGGCAGTTCATTAGTTATTATAATATTGTTACCATATCGGTTAATTGTCATCATACTGCTGTTTATACTATGAACAGAAGCCACTGATGGAGAAAGCGCCTTAAAACTCAAGATACCTTAAACATCTCCTCCGATGGTCAACAACATGCAGTCAAACATTTTGGCTTTACTGTTCACACAATCGTTTCAGTATTCAAAAACGACTTCAGCATTCAAACATCTGTAATCCTTGCAAGAATAATTCAAAGAATACAATTCGACGTTAACAATGTAAGACACTTAGGTCATTTACGCGACGACTGAAACTCACTTGAGGACTAGGTGGAGGTTGGCGGAGAGACGCGGGTCTGTAAACTGCGTGGTGCGGTTGTTGTGGTCCACAAAGTAGACCCGGCCTGTGGCGGTATTCCGGATCTCCCAGCCTGAGGGCAGAGGCCCCAGCTCCTCGCAATTCACATTACTGAGATCCCTAAAACAGGAAAGATGAGGGTGTCACAAAAACACACAAACATACAGTTACAAACATTACTAACTGTAAACACAGCCAACAACTACAGACAGAGTTGATTCTTCACTGTTGTGAGAGATAAGTAATCAGTACACATCAGGGGGGTGTTTGCAGATGAACTGATACACTCATACCTGGGTACGCGGGGGTCATGCCATGTGCTCACACCTGTCTGAGTGTGGAGGAAGTACACCTGACCTTGCTGTGTTGTTCTCTGCTCTGTACCGGGAAAAAGAAAGATTGGACGTGTAAGGTACAAATAACATCTAGGTCATGACAGACTGTAGTTCTGTTAAGTGTGTGTGTGTGTGTGTGTGTGTTTGGGTTTTCATGTTCGTAATGAGGTGAACAATCTGGGGGGACAGGCGTGGGTCAGTAAACTGGAGCACATGTCTTGTGTTTGAGTGAGCGATAGTGTGCATGTGTGCATGCGTGTGTGTATGTGTGGTCTAAAGGCAAGCTGACACCTCATTGCTGACAGACAGGTTCCCATATGCTTAGCTCTTCCTGGTCCCATTCATGGCGACCGTAAAAAAAAAAACCCAAACAAACAAACAACCCCCCCCCCCCCAAAAAAAAACCCTCCTCTGCCCCTCACTTCTCATGCTCTCCTTTTATAGACCCTCGCATGACTGGCCGTATCCAACCCAAACTAAGCGCAAATCTGTCTAAATCCTGTGAAAACTCAATGTCAACCCCCCTCCCCACCTCTCCATCTAAACAGAATCCACCCACAAAACTATACTATGGTTAGTGCAGATGGTAAGCATCTCGCATTGGCCTGAACTATGTCCTCCTATGCGTCAGCCCAAACCTCTCCCGGGTCCAGAACCTGGCCAGTAGCCCCGGATTTCGGCCCATCTGAATGGCAGGAGACAGCAAAGCAGCATGGGTATTTTAGGATCACAGGCAGTTTTTTTTTTCCCTCTCTATGGCACCATCAAGCTGCGACACCCTCTAATTACTGACACAGGCTCACGCTCCCAAAATCTCCTCAAATCCCCACGGAGTCGACGCGGAGCGGCCTCTGGTCTTTAAAGGGGCACTCTGTTCGAATTCTTAAAATGACAAACATGTAAACTATTTCCTTAACAGTGCCCAGACTTTGATTTCATTCAGCTGGGGGAGGTTGAGGAGAAGTGAGCTCTTAAAAAAAAGAAAGAAAAAAAAAAAAAGCCCAAAGAGATTGACCTTAAAAGGAAACAAAACGCCTTCATCATGACACGATTGCGCCTGACTGAAAAGCATTCGGGAGAAAAAAGCATTCGGGGGAAAAAAAAAAAAAAAGTGAGATAATTACTTTGCGTTTCCCCATAGATTGAGAGAACAGTCTGGGGGGAAACAAAAGCAAACAAAGAGAAAACCCAAGCAATTAAAATGACAACCCCCGACACGCGACGCGAAAGAGAACCGAGATTCGTCCTGATGTAACCTTAACTTCGGAGCCTCTCTGGGCTGTTTGTACAGCCAACGCGAAACGTCCTATGTCTCTCAGCACCCTAATCTATACCCGGGTCAAACAGGCCAGATAATGTTTTGGGTCAGGGAGCCGGTGGGAAGGAGCCTGTCTGCACGCTCATTCATCAAAGCTGACAGCCGCAGCCGCGGCGACAGCGGCGTCAGCGCGCGCTTTTCCTGGCTCCGTTAAAGTTGCGCGCGCTGTCACGTGAGCGAATCGGACCGGGAGCTTCGGATTGTTGGCTTCTTCCCTCTGAGATCCTTCAGTTGAAAGAGAGCGTTAAGAAAAATCGGCCGTCGCTGAAAGTATTAACTTTTGAGTGGGCTGATCGCATGAAAAATTTAGCTTTCCGACTTGCCCTGTTGTAGACCCCCGCGGTGCACATTTTAAGAGAGGAAACCATTCCTTATCTTCTGCGCTTTGATCAAATCCATCACCGGCTTCAGACCTTAACCAAGGTTTTAGAGAATGTAGAGTGTATCACCAATAGGAACCAACAGGTATCAACAAAAGGATGCCACTCACCGTAGCCCTCTGGGAGGTCTGGCGGCATGTGCAGGTGGGTTCGACTCATGTAGTTTCGGTGTCTCTGGGATCTAACCCGTCTCTCCTGCACCCTCGGGTCACTGGGAGTAATGCCTGCGGCCCCGTTGGGCGTCAAAACGGGCGTGTTCTCATCCATCAGACAGCTGAGAGGCCGTCCAGGGCTGGAGTATTCAGACGCAGGCCTGAGAGAGAGAGAGAGAGAGAGAGAGAGAGCGAGCAAGAGAGAGAGAGGGCAAGAGAGAGAGAGGGCAAGAGAGAGACAGAGCAGAATGAGAATGAGTGGTTAAATGAATGGAGAAAATAACATAAAAAATAACAAAATGTTGTATGATGGCAATATTGTATAATGACACCTGTGTGTTCATAACAGTCACCTGAAAATGTGTCGTTCAGAATTATCCGTCAAAGTGGACCTTACAGATCTATATTTGCGTGATGCAAGCACAGATGCCAAATTTTTCTTTCTTTTTTCTTTTGAGACGTTTTTAGCGTAGATATACATGTAACTTCACTCCCAAGCCTGCTCTGTGTGTGCGTGCGCGCACGCGCGCGTGTGTGTGTGTGTCCAGCTGACCCCTGAGAGCGAGTGTGTGACAGGAAAGTGTGTGATAAGGTCAGGGAGGGAGGGGAGCCACACCGTCTGCAGCAGCCTGCTCCTCCAGACTCCAGTGTCTGGCTCTCCAGACCTCCAGATCTCCTGACGCCATAGTTATCTTCTCCACCCAACCCCTCCCCTCCCCCTCCCCCCAAACCACAAAGGAACAACAACAAGTGTGTAATTTATTTGTTTGCTTTTATAGCCCAGTCAAGACAAAGAGTACTGGTGGTTCGGCGACCCTTGAGGGGGGACGACGGTCTTGCTCCTACGCCAAAATGTATATGACATCGACAAAAATGCCGTTACCTCAAACTCTCAGCGCGGCCTGAGCGGAGATCACGCCTGTCTACCACAAAGCAATGCCAGGGCTACATCTGGCAAAATCCCTACGATGTTATGAAAAACAGAACGCTTCTGATGTGATACTCACGAACATTAAAATGCGGCGGAGGTCCGCGAAAGACTGAAAACGTATTCTGCTATTTTTAGCGTGTTACAGTGTCAGTCCTCTGTCCTGAGTCCAGTCTGAGCTGGGCATATACAGTTCGTGACGAGACACAGGAAGACGGTCATTTTGGTCTGCATGTTTCTGCAGGGTGGAACAAGCCTTGGGCTTTAAGAGTGGGTTACCGTGTTTGTACAACAAGTGGCATTTGAGCATTGTGTGTGTGTGTGTGTGTGTGTGTGTGTGTGTGTGTGTATGTGTGTATGTATGTATATGTGTGTGTGCGTGTAACACAGATCGTGACTGTGGGGGCCTCCTTACTTGGTCGGTCTCTCCCACTGCGTGGTGCGCGTGATGTGATTTAGATATTGGATCCTGCCAGATGCTGTCCTCCTTTCCTCCCAGCTTCAGTGCACAAATACATTTTCATAAGAAAACCCACACAAAACACCCAGATTCACAAACTGGAAATTCACAATGAACGTTACAGCAAGGAAAAAAAAAAAAAAAAAGATTAAAGGAAGTGCAATATTCATACCACTTTCCAACTTAAAAATATATTGTACTGATTCAGTTTAGGTCTGACGTGTAACATGCGGATTAAATACAAAAAAACCTGTGCGTTGCTACAGTCACTTACCCATCGGGTAGGTCGTTGTCAAACAAACGACTGCAGTCCACCATGGGACCTCCTTTGCCAATTTTGTCTCTAGACTGCAGGCTCACTGGAAGATGCAAAACGTGAAACAGAAACCGTCACAAACGTTCGGAGAACGTTCGGGAAAACGTCGGCGAAAACCGAGCGGGATTAGGAGAGGTCGCTCAGAAAGCACTGCAAAAGCCATGGACGGTTTGTATTGCTGATGGATGAAGTAACAACACGCGCCGTCTAGAAAAAGCCCGACGGTTTTACGAGGAAATGAGACACCGGCCTAGACAGATGTACGACTTTCAAATCCAGACTGGAGGCCAAGTGGTGTGTGAGCGAGTGTGGTTTCTATAACTCTGATCTCCAAACAGCGACAGAAGAGGACGAGTGCGTGGGGGGTGCGTTGTTTGTGTATATGTGTCAGCCTGGTGCCGTGTCAAAAGGGTGACACATCAGACTACTCACCCACAATCTGCCCTCTGACCGTGTCATTGTCGTTGGGGCCGAGCCTGTTCAGGTCCAGCTTCTGGTCTGTCAATGGCAGGAAAAGCAACTTTAAGGTCAGAGGATGCAAAGGAGAACAAAAGACACGCGTGCGCCCAAACAAACACACACACACACACACACACAAACGCACGCACGCACGCGCCCCCACACACACACACACACACACACACAACACAAACAGACACAAACTTTTAAATCGAACTATTTCACACTGAAGTAAAGTCGAGACATACTGTAACACAGAGCCAAAACTGAGGCTTTGTATTTGTTGTTGTTGTTGTTGTTTTTTGTAGTTTAACTGAATGTGAACAACTTGAGTAGAACAGGTCTCCACCTCCGCTCCTGTAACGACTTGATTAGAACTCCATTTCATAAATCTGCGATAAGAGGTTTCAGTAAGCATCCAGACAAAAAAAAAAACGTGAAAAAATAAAAAAATAAATACAAATAAAAAGGAATAACTTTTCACGCTCAGCGCTGATTGACAGTCATTGGTTTATGCAGGATGCCGAACTAGACTAAACACGGCCGGTCTTTATAACGGCTGCAATGCGAAATGGTGAAAACAAAACATGAAACTGAAGCCTGACACACATCTGCACACGATCTAATGTTCTACAGATACGGACAGGCCCCGGCAAAAACAGAGAGACTTCAAAGGAAAACATGCTAAGATATATCTATTATAAAATCCACGCTGTAGCCCCGTCCAAAGGGAGTTATACTGTGGTATTCTTGGGCACGTAACCTGGCACCAGATGCCACATCAGCATAGAGCTCATTCATGGCCAGGGAGAGGTTCTTTTTTTTTTTTTTTTTTTTTGGACATTCGAGTCAGTGGTGAAACAAAGCCCGGTGGTTTCGCTCACTCTGCAGCAGGAAGTGGAGCTGTCTGTGGCAGGAGCCTGGCCCGGCGCGACCGCAGCGTCGCCAGAGCAGACGGGCTCCCAGAGCGAACTCTGTGGTGAGAAAAAAAAACAAAAAAAAAAACGGTTTCCTGTCCACACTGGCCCACTTGGCCAAGTCACCTGTCTTTATATATAGAGCAGCGGCAGCAGTTTCGCCGCGGTCCTCGGCCCGGGGCGGTCGGCTCGTTTCCACGCCTGACCGTTCGCGCTAAAACTCGTTGATATAACTTTTCAGAAGCTGAAAAACAAACTGTTTAAAACTTTTTTTTTTGGAAAAAAATTGATTTGCGATTCTTGAGGCTCTCGACGGTTGGCCACGAGGCGTAGCATAGAGGGGGGGGGGGAACGCAGAAAAGAATGGTTCTTGCTGACATCTCCAAAACAATCCTAGCAGTGTTGCTGAGTTGGCTTGAGGGGAAGAAACGTCAGGTCATTGAGTGTGCCTCCCCTTCTCGCCGTCTGGGAGGGCATAACTGAAGGCCCAAGGGAGTCTGGGAGAGTCAGACTTGGGCCCAGCTCCCAGGTGCCTCCTCCCTTGGGAGAAAGCAGTAAGTTGTTGCAGTCCAAGCAAACTCCAACTCTTCCAGCCAGCCAGACTGGCACCCAAGTCCAGCCTGGGGCACTGGGGTGGGAGTGAGTGTGTGTGTGTGTGTGTGTGTCAGTGTGTGCATGTGTGAAAGGTGGGGTGTCAGACGACCATCAATCGATATGAACTAATGGCTCTCACACAGTAGAATGATAAAGTGTTCTCTGATTCAATCTGTTCACTGACAATAAAACAACACTCAAGTGTAAGGACTACTAAAAGGATAAAAGACGACTTATGAGTGGACTGAGGAGTTATTAAAAAAAGGGAGAAGAGAGGTTTCAGGTTTTCAGAGTCTGGACACTGTAACTGGACTGTCTGTTCTGGGAAAAAAAAAAAAAATAGTTGTCTAACACAAAACACACACTCACAAATTCACAAGGAAGGAACTTGGGAGACTTACAGCCGGTGTCTTTGAGGCGGTTGATGTTATTAGACAGAAGCCTTACGCAGCCCAGGAAGCCTGCTCCCTGCTTTTTGTGGATCTTCTTATGGTTCCACACGCTGATGGTGATGGAGTCGGACTTGCCGATATACCTGCGGTGAAGTGGGAGATGCAAACATAAAGACATTCGGCGAAGACAATGAAAAGGAAACATCCAACTGCCAGACGTGGTTTGAAAAGCCAAATGCCTGTCGCATCACTGAAATTCATCCAATTCGAACACCCCCCCCAGCCCTCACCCCCCCACCCCCCCACCCCCCCCCCCCCCCTGCCTCGCTAGGGTCATGAATAAAAATATTTAGAGAGCCAACATAGCAACCTAATCCGAATTTTTCCGCACTACTGACTCAGGGAACACTGGTGTGTCTTAGCGTAAAACACGTATGCGGATTTGCACAATCGATTTTCCAAAAAAATGACTAAAGACTGTGGCAGCTTAACACACCTCTACACCCCAGCTCCACCCCACCACACAAACACTAACACACCAACAAACCGTGACAACGCTATAGTAACCACAGTCTGCGGACAGTTCTCCACTTGTCTAGCTCGAGAGGCTGACTCAAGTCTTCATGATTTCAGAGGAAGTCCCCTACGTCTTCCTTGATCTCTCGCGCGCGCGCGCGCGCTCTCTCTCTCTCTCTCTGTAAAAACAGCCTGATATTCCAGACAGTAGTTACAGTAAACACAAAGACTGGCTCTAATTACAGTCTTCCCAGCAAAACCACCTATACTCCCCCCATCTCTCCCCCCCCCCCACACACAAGCCTGCTGGGTGAGGTCAGGGTGCAGGGGAGCAGTCAGATACACAGCTTAGCAGGAGGTGGTAGGGGGGGAGTGAGGAAGTGAGGAACCTTGGGACCAGACCATGGATCTTTACTTACACATGACAGACGTCTGCGTTATTGGAGCTTGCTCGGTATCGAACCATATAAGTGAAGTGGTTCTGAATTTGTCATTAAAATGGTTACAAACCAAAACACATAACACGTCTTCGCATCTCCAGCGAATTTTGCAAGTGCTGGTGACAGTCTTCTCTCTTACACACACACACACACACACACACTCTCACTCTCACTCTCCGATACACTCATGGAAATGTATGGCAGGAGACACTGGAAACTTCAGAACCGTTACAGTGACATAAACTGATTGGTTGCACAGACTCACAGTACGCTTCATATGTTAGTTAATGCTAATGACGGGCAGAGGGTGACGCAGGTCCGCCGTGTGGCACGCTGAGAGACATTACCCACTCTGGTTGGCGTCCGACGAGCGCTGAGAGCACAAAGTGAAACGACGCCAGAAATAAACTAATTAGCACCTCGTCTGCGAGGAGGCCCGGTTAAATCATGCCTCCCCAGACGACGTAACCTGCTCGGTCCTCCGGGGACGTGGGCGGCAGAGACCACCTGTTCCCACTGTCAGGTCTGTTGGGCTAATGGGAGGGACCGAGGGTGGGGGGGCTAGGGTGAGCGACTGGGGTGGGGTGGGGGGTGGGAGGGTGACATATGGTCTGCCGAAAGGGAAGGACTTACATCATATTTCATTACCCCGCTCTGTATGCCACTGGTATGATCACAGCGTGATGACACGGTTGATGAACTTTGACCTTACCCTGTCAAACAGATACATTCCGTGCCAACAGCTACAGTATATAAAGATATATAAATATTTGCATGGATAAAAGACATCTGTCCTAAGTTAAACATCCATGAGTTCAAAGTGTTGACCATTTTGGTGTTTTGATTTCCTGAGAAGCCTAACAGCATATTATACTGATAAGAGACTCTCATGGTACTTGCCTTGTTCAGGGGGTAAACTAAACAGGTAAAGAAACCTCACATCTCTGCTGACTTGGGATCAGTTATGCCTTCAGTTTACGCCATTAACAATCAAGATTAGACAGCCGGTCCTGATTCCAGATCAGCATATCTGAGGGCTGCCTGAGTATGAAAGGCTGGCAGCCCGCCAGCTCGGCTCCATCTGTTATCCCTGGCATGCAAGTTATTTCCTATGACGACACTAGGGGGTGGGGTCAGAGGTCACTGACAGCATTCATTGCCTCAGACTTCAGTCTGGCAAAGTCCATGCTGTCTTTCCAGTAACACATATGACTACGTGGTGCAAATACACAGTCATAAACAAACTTCATAAACGATACAACAGAACTTCAACAGAAAGAAAGTAAAAAAACCAACCAAACAAACAAACGAAAGAAAAGAAAAACAAAACAACAAAAAAAAACTAGACGTGCGTTCATTCTACACTGCTCCATAAAAACGGCGCTTATTTTTAGGAATTTTTATATTCTCTCCACGCTGTTCCAAACATAACATCTGGCAACTTCCTCTTTCACGCCTGTGCTTCATTAATGTAACAATCACAGATGTTAGTGCCACATGTTTCAAATGAAGACCTCACAAACGATGACAGCAGCTAGTCAAGCACCAGAACCGTACTTGATGCCCACATGTGTGCAGACACACACGTGTACACACAAACACACACACACACACACACACACACGCAAACCGTCTCTTTTAAAAACACATGCCATGACTTTAAAGTAAACGTGTGGGAGATGATGCGTGCTCAGGGGTGCACACTGCAGATGCACCGGCTGACTGTACTATGAGGCTTATAATTAATGACTGTAGAACTAATTAAAGGACTCTGTAGAGAGACCTCCTGCTCTAATTATTATTCTTATTTATTTTATTTTGTGTGTGTGTGTGTGTGTGAAGAAACTCCTAATGAAGGCGTTTCTCATTTGTGTTAACCCATCTGCATGTGATTAATTCCCATCATTAAAGCAGAGAGTCCACTTGGCAGGGTGCTGCGCCTCAGGACACATGCACCCATCACAACACAGCACGGAGTCATTTAACACCTTGTGACAAAACAAACCTCCAAACCTGAGTAAAAACACCGCTTTTAAGTGACTTGACACTTCATATTTGTTAGAAAGTAAACAACGGAAAACAAAGGAGGACAGAGCAGGGATGAAACTTGGTATTCGTGAAGCCTTATAAAAAAAAAACAACAAAAAAACAAAACAGAACAAAAATAACACTTAATACAATCCTCTCGTTTTCGAGCAGCTTGAATTCCAGACGTCGAACGCGACTGAGACGCTCTTTGACTGTCTGAGTGATTTTGAAATCGCAACAAATTTAGCGCATTTTACATTTCACTTTCAAAATGACTGTCCGTGGTGTTTTTTTTGTTTTTTCCCACCTCTTAAATCCGTGATGCAGTCCTACATTTATTTAAAGAAAATAAAAAAAAAAAAATCCCCCTGAACTGTTCAATCTGTTCGCTCTGGCTGAACTCCAGCGAAAAGACAGCCTACATATTTCCCAAATGCTTTTTCAAAGTCTTACCCATGTGTGCTGTATTGCCAGTAAGACCTTGGAGTCCCCCCCCCCCCCCCCCCGCCTCCCCCCCTCACAAAATTCCCTAAAAACACTGCAGTCTCCTATTCCAAGAACATTCAGGATACATGGCTTGGTAACAAAACATTTGGACAGAGCAAAGCATGGAAAGCAGGTTTCAGCACAGGACAAAGGATGTGCTAATATCAAACATCACAATTCATCATCTAGTTGTGGTAGACGTTAGATTATTATTATTATTATTATTATTATTATTATTATTATTATTATTATTTTAACTGGAACATGAGCACAACCATCCATACATGAATCACATATTAAGACATGGAGAGCGGGATGTGCGCTGGTGTGTTTACGTTCCACGCTTGCTTGCTTGAGGAAGGCGGAGTTTACATTCGATCAGATGCAAGGTCGAGACACAAACAAAAACTCCACCAACGCCAAGTATAACAGTGTGCAAAACAAACTCGGTACTTTAACCGTTCTGTCAGCACAGACAGTGACTCATTATGCCATGAGTAAACCCTTTTTTTTTTTTTTTTTATAAAGTCTGTTAAAAAAAACTTACAGGTCGTAATGTTGGTTCCATTTGGGGTCGAGCGTGTTCCTCACAGTATCTGTAGAATGGCATTGCCCTGAACCGTCAACAACCACCTTGGCAAAGGGGTCAGGCAATCCTGAGGGCAGGGGTAAAGGTCAAAGGTCGTGAACACACAATAAAAAGAGGAGGCAAAAAAAAGAAAAAAAACTCAGCTGAACAAAGAGAAGAGGCTTTAACCTGACTAAAACATCACAGTTTTTTTTTCTTTTTTTTTTTTTTTTTTGCTAGAGTGAGGAAGTTCCACTCCATAACAAAACCAATTACATCTGTGACGTTAGGAAGTGGAAGTAGCTTGTCCTGGCGCCACTGGCCGAGGAAACAAATCTGATAGGACCGTGCTCATTCACGAAGTTACGCGGAAACATGAACACCACGTTCTAAAGAAAAGCACGTGACAAAACATTCCAACGGTCTGAGACACCTTAAGCTGGTCCATTCTTATGAATCAGACGCAGCTAAAAGATAAAAGTAAAAGCCAAAGCCGCTGATTTGGGCGACTGTGCACTTGAGACGTTATGTGTCGTTCGAGCATTTCACGCCCGCGTGATCCTCAGGCTATGATACTGTAACTGTACGTCTGCACCGGTCTGACTTGTTGAGTCATATTTACCTGGGTGACCTTCTGGGAGGATTTCAGGGACTTCCCTGTAAGTGTGTTTGTGTGTCTGAACGACGTGCGTTTGTGTTGTAGAGTTAAAAGCCTGTCACATGCACGCGACAAAAACACACAGAGAGTCACGGAGGGAGATCCTATCGCGATCTCCATTAATCTTACTCAACACTGGTGACTTATTTTGTTCTCTTCTCTTCATACGGTTCATTTCCTCATTAAGGACTTTTTAAAACTCTGTTTTGGTTAAAGAGTCTGTGATTTAATGAGTGTGGCTCAACATTCTGGGTTGTGTTTATCTGTGTACCACTTCAAAAAAAAAAAAAAAAAAAAAAGAAATGTACTGTGAATAGAGCTCCTTGTTTCAAACAGTTAAACCGCACATCAGATTTGCATGCTTATTCTACACACCCACGAAGACATCAGCTTTATACAAAAAAAAAAAATTGGAGCTTGTCTTGTCTCTGTAGTGCTTTAACTGGCTCGGATGGCAAAGTCTAAATTTAGAAATACAGTGTTAGGAACATTAAAAACAGGTTACTTACTGAAGAAGTCTTTCTTCGAAAGGTTTTTTGCACAGAGCACTGTAAAAAAAAAAGAGGAAAAAGAAACCTCAGCATATAGTCATGACCAGAGAAAAAAAAAAAACAAAAACATCCTAATTTCAGATTCCTTCAGGTTTCATTCAGTACACAGCACCGAGTAAAATTGACATGTGATAATATAACAGAACGCAAAACAAATGCAAACCCCCCCCCCCCCAAAAAAAACCCGAAATGCATCCATGTACATTCACTGGCCGCACCATCAAACAGCATTCAGAGACTTTTTCAGAGAGACTGACTAAAAAAAACTGGTTCTTTTCTCTCTTTTTTTTCAGTCATTTTTGGCTGACTCTTGTCCTCTGTGTTACACGGCTAGATTATTTGAGAATTTCTGGGTTGCCGCAGTTTTGATTTACAGTTCCCCCCCCGCAAACAACCACGAGTGTCGCGCCATGGAGGCCCTGGCTTAATCCACCCCCTCCGTTTCAAAAGCGGTTAAGAGCTTAGCCTCGCTGTAAAACACTGAGCAGACAAGCATTCCATCCCGTACCGAGCGACTCCCCGAGGAATACGTCCCCGCAAATACACTGGCTGTCAGCAATGACCGTCGCCAACTCTCTCCCATCAAGCTGAGGGCCAAAGTGAACCACAAAGCATAACTGCTGTCCTATAAGGCTTTGAATGAAAAGCAGATTCGTTATATAGTCTCTCAAGGTCAGAGAAAAGAAATCATAAAATTACAGTAAAAGACTGAGGCCAAGTCAGCTGACGGCTGGTGTGAATAAGGGCCCATTCAGAAATGCAAGACCCAAATTAACAACAACAACAACCACCACAAAAAAAAAAAAGGTGTTGAAAGGAAAAAAAAAAAAAAAAATAATAATAAAAAAAAAAAAAATTAGCGAATCCTGGTCTTGTGACAAACTGTCAACCAGTGGTTGATGCCAAAAGGCATCAATCTAGAGTTTCCAAAACGATCCTCTATTTCGATCAATAGCCTAAAATGAACCCCTGGAAAGATCTCTGAGCCCTGACCTCCAGTCCCCCACAACAGATGCGGTGTGACCGCCCTCAAACAGCTGAAAGATCTCATCGCACGCAGGACCCTGCAGGGAAGACAGTGTGTGATGACCCCTGGGGAAAGCTGATGCGAGCTACGTGCTACTTTCTCAGAGACGAGTGGACGACTCAGCGGCGTCGCGGGCCGTGCCTCGCCGAGGTGTCGTCGGTATGGCACTCGATCGTGCGATCCGCTTCCGAGCACGTTTCGCCACGAACGCAAGCATCTGACTAATGACGAGCAAAGCTCCTCTAAGCTGTAGCAAAGACCACCAGCCTTTGAAGTGTGGGAAGTCTGCTTTTAGCCCAAGGGTCTTGATGGCTGCTGCAAACCACCAACCCCCCCCCCCCCCCCCCCCCACCCTTCCATTTAGGCCACCCACTGGAACAAGACAGTCTGGCAAGAACTTTGCAAAAAAAAAAAAAAAAAAAAAGGCCACATAGTTTCACACTGACTATACTACGAAAAGTCTCCAAAGAATAAGTGTATGAGAACGTGGTGATATATGCCGTGTGAAGACAGTTGCAGGTGCCCCAACTCATCAAGCTTAGCAGAGGATGTTCTACAGAGTGAGGTCCAAGAGAGTTCTAGAAGACTGCGGTGAGGATTCCAGTCAGGCCGGCCAGACCCTGAATCATCAGCTCAAAGAACAGAACAGGGAGGATCCCTTACATCTTCTTCTGGAGTTGATTGCAACAGTGGACGAACCTGAAACATGTGTCTTCCATCAATGACAAGTAAGTTTGGAGTCATCTAGAGTCACTAAGTACGAAAAGCTTACACCCAACAGAAAATCAATACCAGGCTGAGGAAATTTACCAATCAAACAGAGAATGATTTCTCCATCAGGCCATGCCGCAGTAAAAAGCTGTGCCAGGCATTGCTTCGGGTCTAAACCGTATGAAGGGTGAGCAGGTTCTCTCCGTGCATTGTTCCTGTCTAATTAGTGCTTGTGCTCCATTTAGATTTTACTATAAAAGCAGCTATAAAACAATTGATGCTTGGGGTTATTTAGGGCCAAGATCCAGAAGAAAGTGTTAAACATCCAAAGCATCAAAATTCATCCCTAATGGGTAAAGAGAACATAGTTTCATGATCGAGACCAGAGACGCATAATCTGGATTTACCGTGCTATGTTTACCCGCGTACTTTAAGAGTTTCTTCGGAGTGCATGGTATTTAATAGAGCTTATTGACACCAACAGTTTTCCTGGAAAGCCCTAAAGTTATTGCTATGCGGCAAATCCTATGTGAAGACAAAAGGACAAGACACGCCTTAAAAAAAAGTTATGAGGGGTGCGTAACCATGTTTTATGAGTGCTATATAACAGCAACTCTCTTCCTTGGCATGGTCTACTTTTCTATGTGTGTCCTGACATTTATCACTCTACGCTTTTCAACCAGGGATTCCAGTCCTGGTCTAAAGGGTCCACACCTCTGTACATTTTAGGTCCCTTTTCTCTGCTCCTGCCTCGGCTTATCAAGTATGGAATCAGGTGTGCTAAATCATGCAGATGTCTAAAATGCACCATGAGTTGATTCTCCCAGCAAGATTGGGAAACACTGTTTTACGACACCTCCGGGTTACACATTTATGGCGGTAACAATCTTCAACCGTAACGCACCTCGAACTGTGGCACCGTCTGACAGGACACTGTCAGCTTGGTTACTGCATTCCTCACTTCATTTAATGGTTCTTCTTTATTTTTATCATGAGCCCAGATAAGCCAAGAAGATAAGCGTTGAGGAAAATCTTGAGGCTATATCCTTTTTAATTGCACCCAAAACTGACACGTTCTAGCTGGATTCGTCTGAGACGGTGAACCAAAAAAAAAAAAAAAAGATGGAGATGGAAAGACAAGACACAGATGAGGAAGCAATCCTTTGAGCAGGCACCCCAGCCGCGTTGCTCAAACCGTGCGGAATGTGTCTCTCCGAGCATCTGTCACGACACACACACCGTGGGCCCCTCGGCACTTTTCAGCACATTCTCTCCATGGTCTCATGGTGTTAATAATTTACAAGAGGTGAGGAGCAGGTGACGGGGCCACTTTCCATTCCCGCAACCCTTCATTCGGCAAGCCCCGGGGCACCGGGGAGACCTGTTAAAACGAATGCCTTCGACGCTGACACCTTCGCAGAGGGGCCCATAACGGTCAATTTGAATATTTCGGTCGAGCGGCGTTAGCCGGTAGGCTCTGTTATGGGAGCAGCCAAGACCCTAAACTTTGTGGCTCGTCTCTAAGCGGCGGCCGTGGCGGTGGTGGGGATGGGGAGAAGACTCCTGGCGGACTCCTGGCGACTTGTGCGGTACAGGCCGCCAGGACGAGAGCGCTCTCTCTTCTATTGCTGGAGACAGCCAGGGAGGGTGCCTGCAATGGCAGGAAGAGACTACACAGTTTTGCTGCAGATGGATGCTGCCTGAACCATCATACCATCAGCTTTGGGGCCTGCGGCTGGTGTTGGCTTCTGCTAGGAAGACTGTAGGTTAGACAAACACGCTCCCAGTGTTTTAGACGTAGGCTCAGCCCCGAAATGGAAGCAGACAAGTCGTCTGCGTTTGGCAAAAAACAAATCAAACAAAAAAAAAAAGAATTGCCACAGACAAAAATAGATAAATAAATAAATAAATACAACAAATGGAGACCAAAACAGTGACCAAAATGATATGGGTCACTCAGAAATAGGGTGGTATGCACAAATGATGGCAGTAAATTTGTAGTCGAGGCCAGCGACCAAATTACACTGACACACACATTCATAACAGACAACAAGAGGAAAAAACAAACAAATGAAACTGTAAAACCAATAATCAGCATATGAAACATATAACTAAGGCTGAAAACAACAGTCTAAGCCTGAGGTAAGGACTTAACGGGTCTTTTTTTTTTTTTTGGAGGTCGGGGTTTAGAGATTTTTCCAAAGGTTTAAAATTGAAAGGCTTCTCACATGCATATGGTTTTCAGAATCTGTTTTGGATGCACATTTTAAAGGTTCCTTTGCGAATGCAAGTAAGGCAAACAGGCAGTCCACTGAAGAGGTCGTCCATACTCTTGATCTCCTTATGCATCTTCTTAAACTACGACAGTACAGTCCATTCTGCTGATGGGCTTTCCATGAATCCTTCTCTTTGTTGCCCCAACATCTCTCAGGCCATTTTAAGACCACCTACATAATGTGAACATGCAGTGCAATGTTTACAGTATACTGATATAACATGTGCTTGTCTGGCTAGGGATGCGTGTGTGTGTGTATGAGTATGTATGTCTGTGCACTTCTAGAATGGAAATACAGTGAGCCATTCCTCCAGGAAAAAAAAAAGAAGAAGAAAAAAAAAAAGAAATAGGAGTGAAAATTTGGGTTATATTTCTGGTTGAACAGCCAAAGTAAATTGGGTATGACAGTTGGAGATCAGGCTTTCCCTGGTTAGAATCATCAAAGAGTTCACCATGGAGGTTACCATGGCCACATGTGGAAATGATGCTCATGTCATACTGGATCTGAATTGAAGATCTGAGATAAAAGGTTGTGTATTTCTGAATAACTAGTGAAACTTTCATTCTGACTAAACTATTCTACTAGTTCAAATGTTTTAATGCCAAAAAAAAAAAAAATTGTGAGGCAACACACACAGTCAAAGATACACTGTAGGTTCTGTACTGGAGCAAATCACACATAAATGGATGACCAGTAAATAAACTGCTTACAGATTGCTACCTGTCCAGCGTCTCTTGCTACTTGCTACTCGTCTCTCGTGGCAAGGACCTGAGATTAAATCTATCACTTGTTCCGCTTACTTTCCCTGGATAACCTTACTATAGGTATTAACCAGAGGATCCAATGAGACACTCGCTCAGCTCATACTCCCAAAGGTCATGGCCTCTGACTTCTTCCCTAGGCAGGATCAGTGTACGGCAGAGACCCTTCCAGCTCCACGTCTTTTAACTTTATAAGTCCTGGGCTACGACCTCTGGTCCATGTCCAATCCAAGAGCTCCAAGTGGCTTAAAAGGGGGTAGAGGTCAACTCTCACTCTGGTCGCTAATACTATGTCACTAATGACCGGTCCATGTGATTGACAATGTCCTCAGTGTGACGATCAGATAAGTTTGAGCACTGATTACTGTCTTACTGGGAACAGCTGTCTGTGCAATTATGTGACACCAAAGATCTTTTTTTTTGTTGCTGTTGCCAAAATAATTAGACTGAATCAAATGATTTAACTAGTCAGTTAATACAATGGTCCAGAGAGGAGAGAAGAATAAGAATGCAAAAACCAAAACAAAGCAAACCAAAGCCAAAAACAATTAAAAGCTATAATCATTTAAAACCTTTTTTCACCCCCTCTTTTTTCCCATTTGAAACCTTTTTTCCTCAACTGTATCACCTTCATTTTTTAGTTGAAAGAATGAACACATTGCCAGACCAAAGGCACAAGACTGACGAAAACCAAAAGAGAATTAAGACAGTGCTCACGGTGGATAGGCCGAGAGCTTGTCGTATGAGATCCCGTCTCATCACGGAGACGCGAGGAAAGAGGAGGACAGATTTAACACCGAGGGGAGGGGAGGGGCATATCAGCATTACACCATCACAGTGCATTAGCCTGTAAGACTGTATCCTCCATAAAGAGACACAGTACAATAAAACCTCTCTTTAATGCTGAGAGCCTGCTAATAATCACATAATGGTACCAATCAGGCTGGTGTTTACAAAAAAAAAAAAAGCTTGCCTATGTGCATAGCTGCTAAGAGGTTGGTTCTTGGATTACGTTTGTATCAACTCCTGGTTCGATGAACCCATAGTTCGGGTGCGAATGAGCTATAAATAGAGCGACGTTGTTTTTTTTCCATCGCCGTCCTCTCAAAGGCTGCCTCGGAGTAAAACGTCGGTTTACCTGCCGTCATTCTGGAAAGACGGGTAGAGCGTGTTTGGCGGCAGGAGGTCGCAAAACAATGGCTTTTGGAATGATCATGTAAAGAAAAAAAAAAAAAAAAGAAAAAGAAAAAGACAGGTTTACAATCAAGTGACTTGAGGCAATGGTGCAATGCTAATACATCTGGCTGCTCTATCAAATTTTAACTTACTCACTGTTCAACTCACGTATCTCCTTTGCTGGGAAACTAGGGTTGGATTTGTGCAGCACACCGAGCTTATGTATCAGACCGAACGGTAACCGCAGTGGTTGGGGCGACTGTTTACAGGGAAACATTTTACTTCCGTGAGAGCAGACGAACACACAGGTTTCTGTTTCATCAACCTGAACTGCTCATGCCAGAGCCCTGGTATCACAGTCTCCATACGCATGGCTCAGAGCCAACGGGGCTATTAATGCTCCAGTCTCCTGGCAATGTAAAAACACGCTGGTGTTTCATCTGGCACACAACGCCAGCGAACACAATGTCCTACGACGGCCTCAGCTAAAGCCTACCATTCTAACAATGTACCAAAATACTGCACTGCGCACACACACAAGACATTTCCATTTATGGCAAAGCCAGAATCCAGAAACATATGGTCGCAAAAAAATGTAACACAACGAGGCAAACATGCCGTTTTATCACTTGGAATTGAACCCTTTTTGGGTTTTGAAGAAGACGACCTTTTTGTTCTTTTGTATGCATTTAAATTGCTCAGTTGCTTGAAAAGTAAAAACCAAAAAAGGGGGGGGGGGGGGCCCTTGCAATTTAACCCGCTGTGGAGGACAAAAGGATTCCGCGTGTCAGGTGTCAGTAGGATCAGAAACACAGGCAGGCTGAGAGTGGCCCACCTGCGGCGCGGGTGAAGAGATGAAACCTGAGGCGTGTATGATCCGGTATTCCCGCTCATATCTCTACCTGCGATACACTTTCGTAGGCGCCGTGCGGGCCGAGCTTGAAGTAGGTCAAGGTGGGCTGACATCTGACACCACGCCTTTTAATTTCCTCGCATGACCCCGAAACGTTAATCACCGACACCACGCCGTGTGACGGAAACGAAAGCGAACGTGTGGAAACATGAAGGGGAGAGAGAGAGAGAGTAACAGCATTCCTCCAGCACTGACGGCTCACCTTTAAAACATGAGAGGGATCAAGGCCGCCACCTGGTTAAACGCGGGAGACGTATCGGTAGGTGGGGAAACATGAAGGGCTCACACATTTGGGTCTGAACAGCTCTGAGGGTCACGGTTACTCTAGGTCGAGATCCGGCGACGGCACAAAATAACCTCTTCACCCGATTGGCAGACGCCTCTGGCCCTCCCAACCCTGTTTAGACTCCTGTTTCGCTCCTACGCCGTCTAATTCACAGTATTGTTTAAGTCGGAACAAAAGCCTTTCCTCTAACTTTCCTCTCCCTCCTCCTCCTCCTCCTCCTCAGGCTTTCAGTGGAAAGGGAAACACAAAAATGCACACGCGCACTCACACACACACATATGCCCCAGCTCAGGTCGTCAAACTAGGGGCTCTTATCTGCTCTCAGCTTCCTTCTTTCCACCGATTACGTTCCCTGTCTCCCCCCCTCCCCCCGCCCCCTTCAGCCCACCCGCTCCCAAACCTCCTTCCAGTAGAATAATATTCCACATGCCAATTATGTCATTCATGACGGAGCCATGGGTGCTCCTGGCCTTGCCGGACACACCCTCGACTGGGGGGGGGGGGGGGGCGTTGATCGGGAATCTGCAGCCGAGCGCTGGCAGGCTGACAACCAGCTGGCCAAGTGACAACTGAAGGAAACATGGGAATAGAGCAGAAATAGGAGCCCCCGGCTCAAAACAGACAGACGTGTGAAAGAGATCGGGAGCTCCATCAGCTGGCTTTTTAAAACGGTAAAATGTCACACTAGTCTGACGTAATCGCTCTCGTTTAATGCTGGTAGGCTAAAGGTAGCCCTTGGTATGGAGATGAGCTCTAAAGACACAGGACGGAATGATAATGAAGTGCATGTGTGCTACGCCAAGGCAGACAACTTCATCTCTGGAACGCTGATTAAATGCTAAATGTATCACAGTAAACAGAAAGCCTAGCGAAATTAATTCGCGTAAACAGAGATGACTGTAGAGGATGGTGACCATACCAGTAATTAGGTACAACAACAAGTCGAGGAAGAGAGAGAGAGAGAGAGAGAGAGAGAGAGATGAGGGACAGACAAAAAGCCGCTGTGACACTGTGATGGAGATAAGGCCAAAAAGCAGGATGCAGTCAGCTCCTGGGAATTCAGCATCCAGTTGCACGACGTAACAGCGACAGCGGCCGGTTTACATTCCCCCTAATCTGGTTTGGAGAGCCTTTGGAAACCAACCGGCCTGATATTTCAATCCCAGCATGCAGCCCATACAGAGACGATGAATCATTTCCCATCTGGCCAGGACTCAGCACACGGAACGAGGGAAGAAAAGGAGGACAACAAGAGCGGAGGACGAGAAGGGAGGAAGAAAGCTTGGGAAACGAATATGCCAGTTCCTCCAAAAGAAACTGGCAAAATTCCCCCCCCCCCCCCCCCCCCCCCCCTTTTTTTTTTGTTTCGTGAGATGACGCTCCGCATTTTTAACATGCTGGATAAACAAAGCCTATTTAGGAGAGAACGAGATGATGTAAATGTTCATCACTGGTCGAGTCACAGAGAGAAGTTTTGTGGAGCTTGTTATTCTGCTGGTGATCTTTTTTTTTTTTTTTCACCAACGACACAACGTCCACACAGTCTGCTGCAGAGACGAAAAAACCTGCACCTGTGAATCTATTCATGCAATAACCCATGCAATAACCATCACATTTACCACCTACTGTACAATTTCTAAAGTTCCAACAGCTGAAGAGTGCTCAGTTCCCTGTCTTGACTTCCTGACAAATAAACTTACAGTACTTCTGTGTGAAACCTACACGGCATCACAATGTGGGAGATGAATCTGTCGACGCTTTGACTCCTGCAGAGGACTGGGTGTTTGCCCACGCTCTAGAGCTGATGCCCTGTGCCGTCTGAGAGCCTGTCTCAGAAAGAGAGAGAGAGAGAGACAGGGAGAGAGACAGAGAGAGACAGAGAGAGAGAGAGAGAGAGAGAGAGAGAGAATCCAGGGCAGGGGGAAAGCCTGCTCTGTCAGGCACTGCTGATTCACCCACATCTCCTGTTTCGTGGGGAAGCTTTGCAAAAGCTGGGCTTCTTCTCCCTGCCTGGGCTTAATGTCCTCATAAATATTCAGCTGAGCCTGGCAGAGACGTACAGGAGTTCAGGGCTTAACTGGTGTGTGTGTGTGTGTGTGTGTGTGTGTGTGTGTGTGTGCGTGTGGCAGAGTGACCTCCTTTTTAACCCCATTAAAAAGCAGGTTATGCCATTTACACACGCTGAACCGTGCTTGCTTTTTCAAAGGTTTGTAGACATTGGCACACATATTTTATAGTCATGAGATATTAGGTCAATGAGGCATGATTGGAAGCTTGCCTACAAATGAAGGAAAGAATCTAAACACTTATGCTAAGCACAACTTGCTTGTTCTCACATTTTTGACTAAGGGGGGAGGGAGGAGGGGTATTGATTTTCCTAACTAAGAAGACAGACCAACCATTTCCTTAATTACATCAATCAATATATTTGTCTCATACTCAGAAACTTGATTAAGCATAAGACAGCATTTAGCAAAAAAAAAAAAAAAAGAGACATAAAACTTTAAATAAATTAAAGTGTAAATAGTGTAATTAGTGCACGTTTTCCAGTTTAAAAACATGCTACTTATCACAGGGCCCTAAATGATGCACTCGGCACAGAGAAAACAAATGGAAAACCAATGGAAACCTCAAAACCGAGTCTCAGCAGAGCAGAATGCTTGAAACAAGACGTGATCTTTTTTTTTTTTTTTTTTTTTTTTAAATGTAATGAGCAAATTAGCAGGAACTGACTGAATAGACGTTTCAACTCTTTTTGTCAATAATCCAAAAGTTTGCATCACGAACAGGAGTAGGACATTTACCCAATGGGGAGAACAGAGGAAGCTCATATTGCTTCAGCATGCTAAAGTAAAACCAAGTCCTGCGGTGAGCAGTCACATTGCAAAACAGAAGTGCTGGTGGTGGGAAAGCTTAGGCTAATGCGCGAGACGACCACATTCCCCAGGTCCGTCGCGCTTTTGTTTTTCCTACCGAAACAAACCGCGGGCCCACCTGGGGGGAGAGAGGGGCTTGAAAAGTAGTCAGGAATCCCTGTCTGATTTATTTTCAGTATGTGGGACAGTATGGGTGCTGCTTAGTCAGCGCTCGGGACGTGATTGTACTGTCCATTTTCACCTTCTCAGACTTGGCCAGTCACTGCGGAGGCAAATTTAGGGCTGATTCCTACATTCTTATCTTTTTTTTTTTGGTTTCTTTTTTTTTTTTTTTTAAATATATACATAACTACATCTGCCAGTACACACACACACACACAAAGATAACATGAAATGAGGCCTGCACAAAACTTTGACTCACTGAATTTGATTTTCGTGGATGACAAAAAAAAGCCCCAAAAAAACCCATAAAAACTAAACCCGTCCCGTTAATGTAGCCTAACCAACATGTCTACCTCTGTGGAAGAAAACAAGATTGAAGCTCTGTGAAAATATCACTGTTTCTAAAATGCAGCAGTAGCAACAGCAGCTTTGGAAGGGGGGGGGGGCATATGGTTGTGTTGTGGTTAGAGTGGTGAGACAGGAAGCGAGATGCGCAAGCAGATATCCGTGGCAACAGACAGCGGCACTGCCGTCTGGTCGACCGTCTGGGGCAGATCCGGAGCAATGCAATCGCACTGTTGTTGAAGGGCACGATGGTCAAAGTTCAAAGTTCAAAGGTCACACAAAACTGAAGTCAGGCTTAGTCTGAGGGGAAGGCGCACGTCAGGATTCTTAGAACCGAATTGGTCCCCCCCACCCCACCAACCCACGATCCTTCTCACCCAAAACGGCTTTAATGGCTAAGATCCAATAGCTGCACAAAATTCCAACCTACAATTGTCAGATTACCACTATATCACATCACTACAGAGGTAAAACCAGTTTCCACAGTCTTTAAAAGCAGTATGCCCTTCCACACAGTCTTGAGTTTACAAGGGCCTAAGCTGGGGGGGGAGGGGGGGGGGCATAATGATCCATTATGACTAAAGTATTTTACCCAAAACACAGAAAACCTGTGTTTTTCATGACAGAACCACATCCTGTTAGTTTCAACAGCGCAAATAAACAATGCTGAAAAGCAGGGCCAAAAAAAAAAAAAAAAAAAAAGACTATCACTGATAAAATGCTCTGATAAATTCTGGTCATAAAAAAAAACAACAAAAAAACAGCTTAACCGTCCAATTCTAATGTCTGGATAATCTGTGTGGACAGAGACCAAATAAGAGAGGGAAGCAGGAGTCATCGTTTAACCCCCCCCCCCGCCAAAACAAAGCCAACTCTCCACATGATGAGTGTGGGGCACAACCTTCCCCAAGTTTACATTATGCAATTAGACCAACGTAAATCTCTTTCCCGCTGTCCCGAATCCAATACACAACAAAACCTGCAGACGATGTGACGTTAGACGACCGAAAACACCAGCGACAAACTGTTTCTTCTCTCTCTCTCCCCCCCACCCCCCCTCTATAATCTGAGGCTTCATAAGAACTGTAATGAGGAGACACTGGTTGATGTCTAGACGGAATCTGTATGCCTGACTTCCATTTTGGTAAACCCCAAGGCCAAAAGTCAGACAGTCTGAAACTCACGTGTCGGTTGAAATTGCGCTGCTGCGACTGCTCCAAATCATAGCTGCAGCCTCCGGGTTTTCGTCTCTCGGGTAAAGTTATGACCAATCTAGATCCGTTCGAACAGCTGGGCCAGACATGCAAATAGACAAAGCCTCGTCCACACGACACCAAAACACAAATAATCACTTTTACGTCTTTGAACTGAGCTCGGTAAAATAAAACTGACAGACTGAATGCTCGCTAGCGAATGGCCACAAAAAGGCATTATTTGTTTCAGGCGTAGCACATATAGTCCGTTTTTGTCGTTCTGGTAACTATCAAATTCTGGCCAAAATAATATACAACAAACTTTTTCCCCTCGGCACCTTGAACAAACTGCCCTTCAAGTAGTCGCTTCAAGTTACCACAAATTTCAAATGATATTTACGTTCAACGCTCAAAAGACAAATCAGAGAAAACACAAAGTGATTGGGGGGGGGGAAATCACTTTGAATTTCAGCACAGTTGCTCAAGCGGGTGCAGTGGTTACTTCTTACTGCAACATGCAAAAACTCACGACGTCGCAACAAACTCTCCGCTACAAAAAAAAAAAAAAAGAAAGAAAGAAAAAAAAAAAAAAACAGCAGCTGACTGGGAGAGGTAGGAGAGATACGCAGCCACGAGTTGTGTGAATAACCTGCGATAAAGGGGAGGGAACCAAACTTTATTGCCAAGCGACGAGAAACGTTCACGGGGTGAAGCGTAGTTGTCCTCTCCTGTCTTCCCAGCTCGAGAGGAACGAAGGTGAGGATGTCTTCTGAGTTTGTGAGTTAGGGTAAGTCATCAGGCAGGATTAGACTAAACAAGAGAGCGAAAGGAAGTCTGAATGTGCATGGAAGCCCCTGGTCACAACATAGACCCCCCCAACAAACACACTGTTCCAGGACTGCTCTGTCCTGTCCACTGCCTGATTCCAAAGCTCTCAAGTCTCACAGTACCATTTCCCACTTCTCTCTCCTTACAAGGAACGTTTTGAAGAGAAAACAGATCATCTCTATAGGTGGTGAAAGAATACTTCAAGAGGCAATGGTGTCAAGTTGCATACTGAAAAATCATTAATGCCTTACAATTTACAATTTGGTATTTGGCAGACGCTTTTAGCCAAAGCGACTTACAACGCATAATACCTTAAAACTAAGCAAGCAAACACACCCCCACAAAATCGCCTACTATCTTTTTCTTCCGCTTCTTCTTCTTTTTTCTTTCTTTTTTTTTTTTTTTTTACAGGTAAGCCTGATTCCACGGCTCGAAAGAGAGCTTTGACGGTAAAGCCGTAAAACTCCACGCCCATGGGCAGCGTTTGGTCCTTTCAAGGAGGTGCCCTTTGCACACATTTCAACGCTTGAGAAAAATGAATCGGAGACCGTAACATCATGCAAATACAGGAGGATGTCTCACAGAAAGAAAGACAATGTCAGGGGGTACCAAAGGAAAGAAAAAAAAAAATTAAGTGTTAGTCTTTGATATCAAGGAAACCTGTGTTAGCAGTATGGAAATGAGTCTGTCCGAATGTGACCGGGCTGCTGATTCTGTACGCGTGCTCACGCACACGCACACACACACACACACACACACACACACACACACACACACACACACGCACGCTCACACGCACATGCACAACCTATTGATATTCTGCTCAAAAGACACAGAGAGGCTTTTGAGTCCAAGTGCGAAACTTGGGAGATTGCTTGAATGGATTTCTGACAAAGCCTATTGATGAGAGTGGGCCATGCACTGGCTCTGCAGAGCACAGGAGCATCTGTGTGTTTTTCTACTCTCACAATTACTCTTTTCGAAACTAAACTATCACCTCTTCATTTCTGCCACAAATATGACACTTTTAAACTGGCAGCGGGAAGCGTGTCAAAGGTATTGAAGCAAAATGAAGCAAAAAAAAACCCAAAATGAAGCAAAAGCATTGGAAAGGTTTCCAAGGATAAAAAAAAAAAAAAAGAGGGATGAACCAAATACCAAATGGCAGGTGACATAAACGAACTAACCAATAACTGTATCGTGGTTTGCCGGGAACAGTTCCACAATAATAAAGGTGACCATAAGAGTAAACAGAATTGGAATTGCAAAGCTACCAAGGATTAGACAGAAGTGACATTTTTAGGGCTTACAGGCAGAGAGGACGAAACAGTGAGGCACAGTGAGAGACCTTTTGCATTGGGGGGGGGGGGGGGGACAAAGACGCCTGTGTCCAAACAGATGGGCAGAGGAAGTGGCACATTTTCAACTCTACACTTTTTTAGGGACAGCTCTTGGCTGAAAACGAGACAAACTAAAAGGACGAAAAGGACCAGTATCACAGAGGCACTTTCACACTAAAAACAGACCGATAACCTACATTTAATCGTTTACCCTGAGACAGCTGAAAAGCTGCAAAGGCAACTGATTCTGATCAGTGCAGCCTGATTAGGGTCTGCCCCCCCCCTCCCCTTAAAAAAAAAACCCAGTTAGAATTCTGCCCCTAAGTGTTGGAAAAACTGTCCACGTTGTTTCCCCCTGTGGTTTAACAAATCTGGCCATGTTTCAGCTATGCCTAATTAAAGCTGTAAGTGACATGAAGGTAAAAAACAAACTGAGTGAATAGATAATGGCAGGCACGAAGGCAGTTAACAAATCGTTAATGCTGGTGTCAGAATGCGTACCTGTGCCAAAAGAGCGGGAAAGAGGCAAAGAGTCTCTCCAGGCCGACACACTCAGATGTCAAAAGAATTCAGACAAAACCACTCAGCCTTACTTCTATTACCGCTCCATGGCTGAAATTACACCAAAGAGAGGAAATGGTAGCTTAAATAAACTGCATTCAGATTGCAACTACCGACAACTGGAATGTTCCTCAAAATCGCAAAAACCGCAGTGCATGCCTGCAAAGATGCAAATGATCACAGGGGTACGGTCTGTTTTCAAGCATTCAAGAGTGCAGGTTACGGCCGGGTTCTCTGTCGACCGCCGGCATTAACGTGTTCATCGCCGTTGAGTGAGTAGGACGAGATGGTTGGTCAGGAGAGGTCACAAAAATCACATAAGCAGATACTGCAGTCGAGACCTTTCACGAGCATCAAAGGGATGAGATGGAGAGAGCCATGTTCCAGCGTATTCACCTTTCCCTTTGAATACAAACATTCTACGTTTTGGTATCATATCACAAAAAGTAGCCCGTAGGCTAAAGGCGTGATGGAATATTCCTAGACATCTTATCAGACAACTCGACAGAAACCTTGACACAGAGCCACAAACTTCTAATAATAAGTAACACAACTGACGCAAAATCTCTCAGCCTTCGACGGCCGAGGTTTACAGCAGCTTAAGGAGGTTCCTCCTGATCTGAGGAGCAGGAGAAGGTTCCAGAGACTAGCTGTTCCTCTCTGAGGTTTCACATTCTTGACATTCCACTCCCAGCCCATTTCATACCATCATCTCCCAGCTTAAGTACGACGTTGTATTCTTCAGATGGAAAAGCAGAGCTGTTAAAGAGTGCTCAGACCCCAAAATGTTTTCTTCGCTGTTGAATGTCTTCTCTCAACACAGCAGAGATTCAGGCCATTACTAAATTTCAAATTTTACAGGCTGACAGCTGCAAAATACCAGGAGTAAACTTGGAGGATGTTTGCAGATAAGCACTTTGGCAAAGCCAAGTCAAGCTCATAACTAAAGAAAAACATTTCAAAATATAACAGTAAGCAACCATATTGTACCATATATGTGAATTTTCATGTATTGGTAAGACAAATTCATGTCCTTTAGGACCACAGGGATAATGTGGTGGTCCCACAGTTCTAGACAAAATGTGACAAGAAACCTTGTCCTCGTTCACTGCGTTTTTCTTCCAAGTAGCCCATCACCAGATTAAATATTTAATTTGGCTTTTCCTGGAGGACAGACAGCATTGGAATTTGCTTGGACCTGAACTTAAAAAGACATTTAACACAGAGTTTGTCATCTCTCTTAGTCCAGCCAATACAATGTTTTCTCATGTAAACGTGCAAATGTTTGGGCTGACAAATGCTGAGGAAAAACTTTTTTTCTGAAAAAAAAAAAAAAAAAAAAAAAGTGAATACTGCTGCTCAAATATCAACAGTTCTGTTAACTGATGGCTTTGTCCAGATTGAGGTCTGACGGAGAGAATCCGTTCAGTTAGTTCGACGTCTTGCATTGCTGCAAATTAACAGATCTCAGAATACTAACATGTGGTATTGAACAGGCACAGGTGGTATCATCACGAATCATCGTCCCACATAGGACCAATTTTTCACTGCCAGCTGAATTTTAAAATGGTAAAATTCGTCTTCGGTTTTCGGCTAAGGCAGGCACGAATGCACAGATGACATGCTGACCGCATAATTCGATCAACAGAAAAATAAACTCCTCGAAAATGCTTGCGCGCTGACTTGAAATTACCAGTGTCTTAATAAAATATTCAAAACGGCTCCCTTTGACTGCACACCGAGAGAAGGAAAATAAACTAACAAATAAAAAACCCGCCAAAACATGTTGGTTAATGTCTTCCTTTCTAAACGAACAAATTACCTATATTAAGAGTATGACGACAACAACAAGCATTAATGGTTGGGCTCCCTTGCCACACTAAAAGTACTTTGTTCAGCAAAACAGAAACTCACCCCCGTGTTCTCTTTTACTAACCGAAAATAACATGATGGATGTAACACCTTGCATCATTTATGATTATGTTCTGCGACATGAACTGCGACATCAACAAATAAATAGCAATAAATGTTGAAAGGCTGATAAATATTATTCGCTGGTCATCAAAGCAAATTTTATTGTTAACTGACACACACAAAAATATCAAGACTAGAGAAAGCAAGTCGTATACCCGAAAAATAACTATACCTGACTATCTGCGATGTAAACGGTAAAATATTTCAATATATATAACTACGCGCTTATTTTCGTGCCTATAATGGTAAATTAACTAGTTTACTTCATGGTAACTAGGCTTTCTCGCTATCATAGTGTCTTAACCTAATCTTGGTCCTTAACAGTATTATAAATTGGTAGTGAACTAAGTTAGCTTGCAAGCTTGGTGACAAACGTGTAATGTCCAAACAAACCACCGCAAACATTATAACTGAAAAGAACAGTGCAATTGTAACTGGTTACACAGAAACATATTAATATTTTATTGTGGTGCCGGATAACGCAACCAAGATAATATTAACCACCTAAAAATAATTCACCAAGACAACCAGCAAGCTAGTTAGCTGATTCGAACACCACAGTGACCGCTGATGAGTTGCCAGTCAGTACTAGTGAAGCTGATCACGATTGCTATAACATGCTGTTAGTCCAACATTTGGGAATTTTGGCAGCGTTAAGCAGGACTCTTACCTGTCAGTCGCAGTTTTACTGGGCCATTTCTCCTCACCCCTTGATTAGACATGTCCCTTTGCGTTCCAGCTTGACGTCTTTATATTTGCAAAAAATACTGAACAACGAAAGGTTTACTGTTTTACAAAATAAACCACATTTCTCCCACTCGTTTGTTAACATTAGCTACAGTGCACGAAGACTAATGGAGACACCGCAAAGTGCCCCGGATGTGGATAGCACTGCCATTACACCAGTATTTCGAGCAAAATAAACGGACTATCGAGCAAGTAATGCAGAATTCTGTTAAAGGTCCCTTAGGTCTCCGAACGGCTTCGCAGAACTACATTTCAAACTAGCTCAAACCGCTGATATACGCTGACTTAAGCTGAGCCCTTCTCCATCATCAGAGGTCGGAAATGACTGGTCGCTGTTCACTAAGGTAGCATGAGTATTTGGCTTGGAGTAAGTGTAAAGTTGTGGGCAGCCTCTCTTGGTAGTTCCTCCACTGCCTGATTTTACATGGAATCACTAACGCCATCACATGGCCAAAGTACAATATTACAACATCCAAACACCTACAAAACATTTCCCATACTGTCGCAGCGAATCCATTAAACGGAATCTGACATAAATGCTGAAGTTATACACATGTACTGTAGAAATCACACCTTTAGTTAGCAACCACTTCCGAGGGATCCATATATTTTATTTAAGTATTCCTTGATAGAACACCTAGAATTCCACTTGCATCTTTGCAATTGTCCGTATCCGTTTCGTGGAGAGGTGAATTAATCAAGGGCTGTTTGTGATAAGACTCAATTTATGCAGCCCGTTAACACTTGGTTGAAACACATAAACACTGTCAATTTTTTCCTGGGAGCTTCTGAGAAACATGATGTAATGGCAAGTCAGCCTTGGGGAAAGCTTTATGTTAGAGAGGAGCTCACTGCAGGGATGACTCATGGAAGTTCTTAAGTTTTGGGGTCCGTTGTCAGAGCAACATCCAATCCATTATTCCCAAAGTGATCAACACTGCTTAACCCAAATCTCCCCGGAGCGTCAATACAGTTATTAAATGATCTGTCCGACACTAGGTGCAACTGCATTACGCGTATGAAACACGAGGCAATAACAGAGGTTGCTTGAGAGAAATGACTAACTTTTGATGAGCTTTTAAGGTGTAACGTTAAATTCCGAGGCACCTCAGGCTCCACAATGCTTTAACCACTAGGTAATCGTGTAATCTGCTTTATGTATTACAATGTGACTTGGCATTCACAAATGAAAGAAACTGTTTTTTTCTTTTTTTTAAACAAAGTTTGGCATCTGCAAAAAATGATGAGCGCTTGCAAACACAAAGCATTTACTATCAAACTTTATTTACATGACCCTGAAGAGGGTGTAAGACCTTACACGTCCCTATGTACATACAAATGTAGATGACCCAGCTACACATACAAAATTTAAAAGAACAATGTTAATAAAAGGAGTCATATTTTTAAAAATCAAAAGTGCTCTGGTTTTCTCCGATGTGAAAGGCATAACCACCATTGGTTGTTTCTGGAGCAATGGACTCATCTTCTTCCTCCTAAAACACACATAGTTTGGATAAAGAAAAATCAACATCATATAAGTTAATCATTTGTTCAATAGTCTGTGTCACCTTTTGAAAACATCTCTTTGTGCTGTATTAATATACTGAGAAATCTAATATATGTTGTTGTTTATGCATTTCATGTTTCATGACTGCTCCTTTACAGAGTTTTCATTTACTTGTTTTCACACTGTCACTCGCAAACTCTCTGATTACTACTGATGTACCCTGGGAGACATAAGTACCTCTGGATTAAGCAAACAAAAAATTACACTAAATTCACACAAATGACACAATTTAGAATTGACCAAAAAAAAAAAAAATCAGCCTGATTATTATTAAACTTTCATTAAGTTCTGTCATCATGGTCTTTCTTCTATTTCAGTTATACGAACATATTTTCTTTTCCATCTGAAGCACACATTCCCTCATCTGAAAGAAACCACCCATCCTTTGCCACAAGAGGTCATCACTTCAACGTCCTTACATCAAAAGTTCACTCACCTCCCCTGAAAAGTATTTATCAATAAGGCTGAGTGCAGCTTTGTAGACCATTTCATTCTCATGAGACTGGAGCGCTTCAATTCTGTCTAATCCTCCACATTCCTCAATCATTAAACAGAGTCGGTCAGTGTCTCCAGTTTTCTCCGCAGCCTGTGAAATGGCACGACAGCTGTTTAATAAACGGCTTTTGCAGACACAGTATGTCGGGAACATTTATGGGAGATATGAGAGGAGACGTACCATGAAAATGTTATTAATTGCATCTAGAATGACGAGAATGATCTTGGTGTCCTTGGCTGAGAGAAGACTGAGGAGAGGTACCAGAACGTTACACTGAACAAGATACACCACTTGCTCAATGGTTCCCCCACTTGTAAAATTAGTGATGGCCCATACTGCCTCCTTCTGGGTCTTGTAGTCTCCCTGAACGCCAAGAGGAGACGATTAGCAACATTAGCGCCGCGGACATTTTAAGCAAATTACTTTTCCACAGAACTTGCAGGCTGTGCCAATACCTAGGTATCAGGTTATGTAACACATGATGAGGTGGGGTAAAAATAGCAAGCGAAAAAGGGAAAAAAAAAAAAAAAAAAAAGCAAATGTCACATCCAAGACAATACTACACTGTGGTTTTATGCAAAATGAAGGACAAATACATGCCCATCTGTGGTGTTTGTGCAAATTCTAGATTTGAAAACAGTGATCTGATAATTTCCTAACCTGCTGAAGAATCTCCACCAGCAGTGGCACCAGGCCAGCGTTGATGACCTCCTGAATCTGTGTGCTCTTCCCTGCGGTAATGTTGGATAGTGTCCAGGCTGCCTCCTTTTGGATGTTAGTCTTATGATGGCGCAGCAGGGCGGGAAACATTGACAGAGCTCCGGCATTCAGCACGCTCTGGGTCTGCTCGTCTGTGCCCGTCACAATGTTACCTACTGCTCGCAGAGATGGAGTCTGGTCGAAGGAGAGATTTCAGGTTATTACCATAAAATACATGCGTGAGCTTCCCGGGTCGGTTCGAGAATGCGGAGGGCAAAAGTGGCCATAATCTTAATACCACCGTTAGAAGGTAAGCAAAGCAGGTCACGAAGTAGTTCACAAACGCACCACGATGGCGATGTCTCCACAGTGCAGAAGCTGCACCAGTCGCGGGACCAGTCCTGCCTGCACCACCACCTCGATCCGCTCGTTTGGACCGTCCGTCAAATACGACACGGCCCAGCACGTGTCGGCGAGCACTTCTTTGTCATCGTGGTGAAGCAGCCGAAGCAGAGTGGGGAGAATCTGTTGGATGGCTGTCAGAGGGGGAGCTGGGTTCTTGTTGCGGCACAAGTTAGACAGAGTCCACGTAACGTTCCTCAGATACCCGGGCTGGAGGTAGAGAGGGAAGGAGAGAGCCAGCATAGGTCAGTGATCTTAGTGACCAATACTAACATCAGTCTCTGAGGTTTAAGCACAACTCACAATGTCACAGTGATCAGAAACGTTTTCATATCCACACTGTCTGCTGGTATGAATACTTAAGTCTGTTATGACAGACTGTCATAGTCATTTCAGTCTGATTACATGTCTTCCTGTGCTTTCTAAGAACATTACTGATGGCACTAGTTTCTTAGTTTCAGAGATTCTGATACAAAACTAGGTCAAGGTATAAAACAGAAAGTGCAAGTTCAAGTTCAGACCAAAACAATGATGCAGAGCACACTTACAGAGAACACAGACAGGTCAGGAATGGACAACAGGTCAAGAAGGGGATCAATGGCTCCATGTTTAATGACTTTGTCTCTGTAGGTAGAGCCATCACCTTAAAGAGAACACAAGGCCAGAGTTTTAGTTTTAAATGCTGCTCATATCTAACTGGACGGTAAAACTTGAAAACTCAGAGAATGTCTTATTCCAGCCCTCCAGGTTCTGTTTGTAAGTATTCCTCAATGTTTTAAACACTCAATTACAACTGAAACACACACACAAAAAAAACACTAGACAAATGAGCCATGGCTGTTCTGCATATGAACGCAGTCTACTCAAGACGGGAAATAATTTGGGTGAGGTAGAATTTTACAATAAGAGCCGTGGCACAAAGTTTATCAGCTGCACTCATTGGAGCTGTAAACCATTTGAACTTTGCTCCCTTGTGAGGGCCAATAATCTTAAAGAAGGGGCTGTTCAATATTTGTTTACTTGTACATGCTACAACCTTTAAATTCTCAAGTATGCACACTGCTAGTCTTCCCCACATTAGAACAATGAATTTTCAGTGGATTTACACGCCCTTCCACTTATTTAGAATTTATGAGGAAAAAAGGGTAACCCAGCAGGTCATGTGTGTCCTCACCAGCAATATTGCCCAAAGCCCAGATAGCCTGTTCACTGACATGAGGGTGCGGGGAGGAAACCAGACGGATGAAGGCGGGAATGGCACCCCCTTCCACCACGGCCCTCGTCTGTTCAGAAGTCCCTGACGCGATGTTGGTCAAAGCCCACGCTGCCTCAAACTGAATGGGGGGACAATCCGCCAGCCAAAGGAAGTCCACAAATTTGGTAATAAGGCCAGCACTGATGATTTGATCTATAGGGGGATGCCTTTCTCTAGACAGCAGTTTCCTGTACGAAATAATCAAAGGGTAACGGTCTTACAATTTTGACAAAAGATGTACAGCATACAGGCGGGGGAACTACCAAACACAACAAGGAATAATAATAAAGCTTCATCTGGACAGCTGGATACAAACCTTGAGGGGATCAGCGTGTCTGACCTGAACGACCAGACGACAACTCATTCACCTAAATATGGCTCTAACATTACAAGGTGATGTGTGACGCGTCACCTTGACAAAGACATGGCAGTGTCACATCGGATCATTCGTGTAATCAGCTTATTGGGGTATTGTCTCTTACCTTGCTGCTTGTGTAGCCTGTAACTGATGATCAAGGCTTTGACTGTTTATGCCACTTACTATCTCTTCTACATTCCAGAGAGGTGAAGGCTGGAATAAGTCAGTGAACACACAATTAGCACATCATTTAAATATGATTATTCCCAACGATTCCTATCAAGGGGGAAAAAAAAACAGTCAAAGAGTGATTCTATTGTGAGTTCTACCATGTTCGGATGCTGTCCTTTAAGAACATAAATATATCTCGACCAAAAATACTGACTCGTATGTATCTTTGGCGCCATTTGGCCCTAGCTGCAGAAAACACACACTCACACACACAGAGAAACACATGATCATCGACTGCTCTTCAACAGGAAGTTGTGCATGACAGTAATACTAAGTTTGCAATTTTAAATGTGAAACTGACAACTTGTGAAATGTACAGTAGCTAGGTCATCCCTTACCTGCCCGTTTTGGTTTTTCTCTTGCAATGGAGAGTTAGCATCTTCTGGGAAACAGCTGACATTTCTCCTTTTAAGGATCTGCTCCTCTTTCTTCGCCTTCCGAAGCTCGACATTTACCTCAATTCTCCTACGCCTCAATTCCTACAATAGTGCGATCCAAACGTTAGCCACTGTTTCCCCAGCGAAACCACTGTACAGCTTCGGAAGGACAACTCTGATGAGCGATTAAATTAAATAAAATAACATTACTTACATTGGCATCCTTTCCTTTATTTTTAAACTGACTCAGTCGTGCGCCATTGTCGCCCACAGCAGACATTGTACTCTCTAAAACGCTGTAAGAAAGTGAGAAATTAACTTGGCGAACACAGAAACTATGAAGATACTGTAACTGGTATGAGGCACGCTGTGGGAGCCGGTGTTACATAAAGTCAGATTTCCGGCTCAACATGTGAACCATGAGGTCTCATGAAAATGGAATGTTGACTCGCTAACATATTAGCTAAGCAAATATCGCAAAGAGACCGACTGCTTTGGAAGAAAAGGAACCCGCATTACTCACGGCTTTGAGAGTTAACTTCGTTGTGTCCAGTAGACAGATAATACAAATGTGATAAGCTAAACAGAATCTAAGTGATTCTCGTTCACCACACACTTTGAGCCTTATGTTAGACGGTGAGACGAATTATAGTAAAGTATCACACTACGAAGACGCGGTTGTGATTGGCTTGACCGAGGTAAGGCAAGATTCTATTGGCCTTGATCAACAAAAAAAAAAACAATCTCGTTACTGTGGGAACGTAGTTTTATCGCGAGATCAAATGTAACCATACTCTTTTGTCAAACACATCCTTTTTAAACGAGAAAACTTAAATATTTTTTTCTTTACAGTAAACTAATTAGACAATAAACCATACAAAATTAAAATTACTGCAGTCAGACGCCTGCAGAAAGGACCCAAGATCGTTTATAGACTCAAATTATTTCTATTTGCTGCGTAATGACCCAGTGGCCTAATGGATAAGGCATCAGCCTCCGGAGCTGGGGATTGTGGGTTCGAGTCCCATCTGGGTCGTTTATGTTCAACTGTTTTACATGGCGTAATACCTAAGACACGAGAAATGCATGCAGAAGTCAACAAACATACTGAAATAACTATATAAATAACCAGCTTTGTAAGTCCAGACACGGCGTCAGTTATGTAACAGCATGGTAAAACAGTATGAAGATTTTTACATGATACCAGTGTTAAGTTAGCGCACATGCACATTTCCAGTCCTGCACTCTACCCTGTTTTGTCCAGGACCTGATTAAATCTTCTCAGTATTTAATTTCCACGGAATGTGAGTAAGATCCGTGATCCCCTCTCTGGCTGCAGAGCACCTCAGAGCCTCCACCACGATGCAATACATCTTAGAGCTGATTTATCTCGTGATCGATTCAAGCTAGAGTACATACAGGATACCAAGCACAGATAATCGGAATTGAACGAACTAACCGAATGTCATCCATCTCGCAATATTGTTAGAGAAGTGCCCAGCATATGTGTCACGCAGCCTCTATTTGGTCCAGAAGTAGGCTATCTCTCCTTTGCAAAACCGCAGTAGATGCGTTCGTTGGCTCTAACCCTATTCAAACACACCTGATTGAGCTAATCAAAGATCTTATGCGTCTCTTAAAAACTTTTACATTTGCTTGATTACGGCAAGAATGAAGGCTTACAGCGATCTGTTTCTGTAAGAGGAGGATTGCCCATCATCAAACTAGGTCATAGATCGGTAACTTGAGAGGCTCACACCTGTCTTAAGCACGCACACACACACACACACACACACACACACACCATATGTGTGTACTCACCAAAGCTGGCAGAGAGTGAAGGAGCCTTCCACTGAGGTAAAATAAATGTTATTGAGAGGGACTTTTTTAATACTTACTTTACTTTAATATGAAGGGACAATGTTGTATAATCATATGCAAAGTTTATGTGTCCCAAGTCCTCAGAGTTTCCACAAGGGTGATTAAAGGCATAGTTAAACTACGCTTTTACTACTATTCTAGTATGCACGTTTTAATTTTGTTTACAGTTTACCCCTACATAGCTAATTAACAGATTTTCCGAACTCACACTTAAATTTACATTTGTCCAGAAGAGGGCAGTGTGTCAATATGAATCAGTTAGTAAAGTCTGACTAAATCCAGCTCTGGACTGGAAAAAATGCCCCTTACAAGATGCTTCTACGTATTTTAAAATTACATATATATATATATGACACTAGTGTCTCAAAATAATATTTATTGTTCATCATTATTCATTCATAATTATTACTTGATTATTAATACATTAACTATCAAAACTTTTTTATTTTTATAACTCATACATTAAACATTAAAAAAAAAAAAAAACAGTCTCTCTCTCGCTCTCTTTCTCTCTCTCTCTCCCTCAGTAACTTGTGTCGAATGACATTACATTTAATGACACGCCCCCCACTACGACAATTAGCCGGAGGCATAAAAAGCACCCGACACTCATACTTTTACTGTACTTCAACAATGTCACGGCTGGTAATCTTACTCGCTATTGCCCTGGCTTCTTCCAACGCAGAGGAACACACTGTCAATGGTAAGTTTAAGAAATTATGCTTCTGCGTAACTGAGTTTGACGGAGATTTTCAGTGACTCGTCCATTTGAAGGCTGACTTATGCCCCTAGTAGAGTGAAATTTTTGTACTAAGTATAAAGGAATGCCGAGATACAGGTATACAAAACAGCCTACCTTTGACTTTTTCAGTTTAATCGTGAGCGTAATATAGTTACTATTAACTGGATTGACAGCAGGCTCGATCAGATACAGACTACGATATTAAAACAGAATGTGATCTAGAATCTAGAAATAAAGAAAATCACGCGAAGTTAATGGGTTTGTTTGGATATTTTGAAATTAAAGAAAAAAATTAAGATCATTCTTACTGGCACCAGTCTAATGCAGTATAGCCGACCAAGACTGGTCGTAATTATAATCATTTGAAAGCGGCATCATACAGATTTTATTATACATCAGATTTGTTTTTAATAGCTTTTTATTCATCCGATTTAACTAATACTTATTATACGACAACAAACTATAGCACATAATTCCTAATGTTTATTGTAAACCAGTTTAAACGGGATTTTGATGATACATTTCTAGTAAATTCCATGTACAATGTTAATTGTATATTTCATTAAATGTTGAGGAAAGAATCACAACTTAGTGAAATCTAATGATACTGTTTATCTCTGGTATTTGTGTAGAGCTGTTCTCTTTGATTGGAACTCCACTGGAAAAGACAGGACAGAGTGGCTCCTCTGATTCTCTCCTCAACCAGACCAGGGTGGGAGGCAAAGATTCTTCTCTCCCTGTCAATGAGCTGGTGGAGCAGAGCAAAAAACCTGGGGACACAAAGTTTATTCACCCTTTACCATCAGGGGTTTGGCCCAAACACACTGACATTGTACCCATGCCTCGACCTGGACTTCAAAGTAAGACTAAAAAAGGTTCTAAGAACGACCGTCTACCAATAGAGCATAACAGTGAGAAGACTCGTGCCGACGGGAGGGTAAACACCCCTCTCCTGCCTGCCAAAGTCGTACCAGTTGTCTTAAGCTCGACAAACCGCACAAACAAAAACGTACCTGACGGTCCCATCCACTCCAACAACCCATCACCAAGTGACATGGACATCTATCACAATTCCAGGTCCCGTAGTCGTCTTCAACCAACATCTAACAATCGCAAAGACAGAGACCCTCCAGATAGACGCCTTGACCCCGAGGAGAACAGACCTGGGAAGTCCAGCCTGTCTGGGGGGGGCAACCGAAATGCCAGCCGACCCTTCGTCCTGTACAATCGTCGCTCCTCTAGTTTACTCTACCACTTTGACATCCTCAAGAAAGGTAGGATTTCGTTTGTACAGTTTTTTTTTTTTTTTTGGCATATCACAATTGGATAGAAATGTGACAGAGGGAGAAAGAGATTGCAGAGTGAATGGTTTCCCTAATTGCTTCCCCCAAGCCACAAATTGCTGCTTAGCTTAGTTGCTTGAATGGTTCCTTTGTGCTGAAGCTTCTCGAGCCATGAGATTATTGAAAAAAAAAAGAATCCAAAATATGCCTAAGTGACACGGGTTATGATACAGTAATTAACTGGAAGTTGGAGCAGATTTCAAAAAGATCCCTGCTGCAGGCCCACCGGGACTGGAATGCAAAGCCGGGGCCTGTGTAATGACAGCCCAGCGACAGCTCTGGCCCTCTTTAACAACGCTGGAATGAGCGCCCTGGTTTCCTCCTAGGCGTTCTAGACCAATCATTTTCATTCTGTCTCTGCTCTTAGAATCAGACTTCACCCAGGATGCTGTCTGTCTGAGTGAATGCAGAAAGGAGAAAGATGAAAGGGAACATTTCTGCTACAGTGAATTTGGTAAGGCTTATTCTCTCTCTCTCTCAAAGAACTAATTACCAGTAACTGAAGATGCTCTTCAAAGCACTAATAGAATTTCATAAACTTTGTTTGTGTTAAGCAAAAGGCTCTCCGTTCTTTTGTTCATCATGATGTTCTTTTAAAACTTAACTTAATGGGGATTTGACAACATTCCAATAACTTTGATAGTAAGAGTTTCAAGATGCTAGCATAATGTTCATCTAGCTGGAAACAATAGGACTTTGTAAGGATGAGAGAAGCCCAGGATTTAAGTCACCTTTTGGCCTTATGTAGTCCTATTTGCTTGGAATCGTGGAATTTGCTTTGGATAAAAGTGTATCTTAAATGAATAAGTATAAATTGAAATCTATAAGGACATAAATATTAAAATCTTGAAACACAGGTATCAGAGTGGAATGCCCCAATATGCATCAGTATGAGATGTGGAGTGTGTGAGAATTGTCTTCAGTTACAAGCTGGTCAGGTTCATCTTATGATAGTCACTCATAAGTTTTAATGTTTCTGTCACTCCCTCAATCAGCCATCAATGGTATCGTGCATGACATCGAAACCCTTCGTAGAGGGATACGGCTGATCACGCTTCTTGTGAACAGCGATGGCTTCTACAAGATGAGCAGACTCTATATGACACCAGACAGTTATTTCTTCAAAGTGAACATCTTAGTGTTGGACACATACAGATGCACCAAGCCATGCCCAGACATAAAACTTGGTAAGTGCCAACAACACATTGCAACTAAGCTAGTTTCTGATGCATTTTCTGTTTTTACTAAGGCTTCAGCAGAACAAGTTTTTTTTTTCTGTTTATGACAGCATGGCCAAATCAAAAATCAGTTTTCATTTAAGTTATAGCTTGACAACTGAAGTTTTTTTTTTTAGTATCGTAGTGCCTCTTTCAACCATTCCTAAAGGTCTCCGTAGCCCTGACCATTCTGAATTAGTACTGTATGCTGAACTGGTTCAGTCACTAAGTTCAAAAAAGATGAGTTAGTGTTGTGCTGAAGGACCACTGGATTACATTACACACATGAGCAACCCATTCTTAAATTGTGAACAAAAGGCTGGTTGATGGAGCCCAAATGAAAACGGTTTTGTGATCAAGTGAATGATGTGATGTTTTGTAGGCAGTAGGTACATAATCATGGGTCAAATTTATCACCGACGTCGACACCTTTCCAACGACCTTTTGGGTATCGTCGGAGGAAAACTCAAGCCTGGAGACGGCCTCCTCCGTAGCAACAACTACGTAAAGAGGTATAACAAGAGAAGACACCAGAAGGCTCAAGAGGCCACACGTTCAAAGTGTAGGTGAACCAGCTTCTCTTCATCGCCACCAGTTGCATGGGAGGACTCACTGGAGCTTTTGTAGATAAGAAAAAAAAAATAATAATGATAATAAAGTCTCTCATATTCGTGCAGTATTATAAAGGGAGGAGAGAGATGATGAAACAAAGACGTCTTTGTCCTTTCTGCCAATGGAGTTGATCAGCCTTGGTCAGCTTAATCCAAGCAAGGACATTTATGCTTGGTGTACAATGCTTGCCTTATTGCTTGTTCTCTCTTACACATGACTCATGAGGAATCATTTGAATTTCACCCAACTCTGTATTATTCTTTTCATGTCTGGTACATGAATCAATTCTAGGCAAACATCTGTTCTTTTTTTTTTTGTTGTTTTTTTTTTTTTGGTCAAAGATAGTCTTGGCCAACTTTATTTTGTTGCAGTACTTTCCATAATTGTTCATTATTAGGGACATTAACAAGGCCAGTGGGAGATTTAATGTAAATGTCCTTCCAAAAAAAAAAAGACTTCATGGATGGTTTTATGTGACGGAGAGCTATGCTGAAAGGGATGTCAGTGTTTTCACTGAAAATACAGTACACAGATTTTCCTTAGGGAAGAATGCCCCGTGTCATCACCTCTTACGTAAACTCCACGTTTTTTTGTTTTGTTTTTTTTTCACCTGCCTGCTTATGTTATCAGATCCTAATGTGCAAATGTCATGTGTCACAATACTACAACGCCTCAAACTTTTTGTTTTACCAATGACAAAGTATCAGTTAGACTGTTGTAAGGACATAAGTGTGAGTCTGTGAGACTGCTGGGAGACCTCTTAGTACATACCCATATAGTCTTTGGTCTTGGTGACCGGCCAGTTAGTAGAACAGAGAGCTTTTATTTATCCCTGTATAAATGCTGCTGTCTCTTGCCTTTTTTTTTTTTTGCCTCTTATCAGAATTCAGGAAATGCACTCTCAAAGAACGTAATTGGGGGGGGGGGGGGCTTGAAATTGGGACAACACACCCTGGATAAGGTGGAAAAAAGAACAAAACAAAACAAAACCAACAAAAACAAACCTGAATTTGTGAGGCAGAAAAGCAAAATGCTACATTTCTTTTGGGTGAGCCCATCCTTTATTGTTTGTATCTATGTGTGTCCCACTGGCCCTGTGAATACGGAGGTATCAGTGCTCAGTATTGTTCATGCTGGAGTTCATAAGTCTTATCACCGTGCAATCAGATCTCACCTGCACCTGGACACATGAAAGAAAAAAAACAAAAAAAACAGGGATATGGCACTGTACCGTACACAGTGACTGTGAAGGGAAAAGAGAGGTAAAGGCACCCCTGACTTGTGTTTATCCTCATACCAAAACACACACACACACACACACACACACACGCTCAGAGAAACTTGGACCAGAGCTCAAAGGATGTATTTTAGTTGAACCGCAAATATGGGGAGGTGGAAGAGGTAAGAAGAAGAAGAAAAAACAAAAAGGTAGGGGAACGTTATGTAAATGCTTGGGGGAAGAGGAGTCCAGCGGTTTTCCCCTCTGCTCTTGGGAGGAGAACTTGTAGTGACAGATGAAAGAACGCTCAGAGTTATAACTCTTCTGGGATCATTTTATAGCACAGTGTTCTGTCCACCAGTAAGGAAGGCGGTAGTTGTGTGGCGTAGGTGGGGGATGTAAAGGGTTGGAGGGTTGGGGGGGGGGGGGCATTATTTTGCACTGCAGATGAACATTTTGTCTCAATTCAAATGACCTAACAAATAAAATATTGTTTTTTTTTTCTACCTAAGCGCCCTTTGTAGTCTGTAAATCTGTTCTTTTTACAAGCTCACTAAATGGGGTGTTAAGGTGCCAGCGGAAACTGCAAACTCATCCCAGAAAGCACTAATTGCGTTGTTCCATTCTTTGTGGTTAGCGCCACAACCACATTGACCGTTCTCAGTGATAAAGAGGTCTATGATCCCACAGGTTTTAACTTGGAGCTAGCAAACTACATTAACATTCGGCAATCTTCGAACGCACTTGTGAAACCGCTGCTATGTGACTAATGACAGCCAGATGATGAAACTAATCACATGGATGACCATAACGATAAGAAGCGGCAAAGCTAATCTGAACAAGGTTGTAATTGCTGGCTAATGCTATGGTGAGTGAACGAAACCCCGGTTTGATATCGACCACCAGCGTCCGGAAGACCAGTGGTTTCCCAGGCCGTCCAGCCTATCTGGAATCAGAGCTGCAGGGAACAGATGTTGGCAGGAAACGGGAGCTCCCTGCATCTCCTTAGCCATCGCTGTGGGAGAACATTCCTCTTGACCAGGGGTTAAAGGGACTTCGGCTAGTTCCTTCCTGTGTGACAGGGCCACATCCCCTCAGGCCAGCACGAACATGATTTAATATGCGGTGGACACGGTGTTCTTAGCGTCTCAATCATTTGGGCTGCGAGTGACATGTTTTGAGTGTTATAAACAGCAGCCTCGCTTGACACTCGACTGGAAGAAAATGTCATCGCGATCAGCGTAGAAAACACAGTCGTAACTCATTTATTTTTCCTTAAAGAACTCAAGACCACTTTCGTCTGCTGAGTGGATCAAAAGCAGCCTACTTCTAGGTGCTTGTCTGAAGTTTTGTGAAACTTTGAGAGGAAAAACATTGAATCCTTTAATCAGTATTGCGCATAGAATTGTACTAGTTGGAGCAGGATGTGTGATGGCACTTCTGTTTTTTTTTCAGAGCAACTGCAACAACAATTCAGAATGAAAACCAGTATTATATCCACTTGGTTTGACAACAGTCTTTAAAAGAGTCAGAATGAATAAATATAACTCTCAACACTGACATAAACTATTGAGAAGAACGAGACGTCAGATAACACTGAAAATTTGATGTCAAAAACATTATTTTTATTATCTAGGATGAAACGTCCTATCAAGTACAAAAAAGATATCTTTAGAGTTGCCACAATCTGTTAAAAACATAGATATATTTTCCCCCCGTTTGTTTTCTTAAACATTACTGAAAAATGGAAAAAAAAAAAAAAAGTTCCATAGATATGATGAATAAATAACAGATAATGTGACATGGTGAAGAGTAGTTTGCTTCCTTTACAAAAAAACTTCAAATAAACATCCATCCCCAGTTAAAATCAATGTGCACACAATATGCAGCAGGTTCTTACAAAGGGCAATTTCACCGAAATGTACAGTTTACTTCAAAAGTAAATAAAAAAGAAAAAGGGGAAAAAATCTTATTCAAACAAGTGGGGATAATTTAGAAAATGGTAAAAACGAAAGCACCTTGGCATTTATTTTTCAAAATCACTTTCGAAAGATCGGCAGCTACATTAAAACTATAATTGCATTAGAGTATAATGATGCCCTTAGTAAATAGTGATGAAAAAGTTTGGAAGTCACACAGGATACTGGGAAAGGACTCTCTGCTTTCCAAAAAATGGAAAAAAAAATTGCTGATTTTTTTTTTTTGACTGAATTTTGAGTCTTTTGTACGAACAGTCTTTGCAAAATCCACATCTTCACAGACTTCACAATTTCCAATAGAGTGCCGTGAGAATAACAAATTAAAAACCCCCAAATATGACAAAAATGACAAAAGATCCTCCAAAGGAAAAAAAAAAAAAAAAAATCATCCAACTAACTGACAGTATAAAGACCCCCCCTCCCCTTACCAAAGCACATCATTGAGATTCACTGCCTCAAACCTCAACATTTTTTTTTTCGTTTTAAAATGTTGGCTGGACTTTCAACAGAAAACAGAATGGGGGTCTGCACTATGACGACTTAAGTCGCGTGACCTCTGCGGTTTAATCCCACCTTGTGGCGTTTTGAGGTCCTTACATTTTGGTTTAATGTACCCTTTATGGTTTCTACAACATCCTTCCCAAAAAAACATTCCTCTTCTTGTGGAAAGGATTTATAGAGTGTTTTGTGGTCTCACTGGATGAATGTCTTCAATTTGAAATGTTAGATGCATCTTATCAGTGAGAGAGAAAGAGAGAGAGAGATTTACAGTCTCATAAACAGGATAGATGCAAAAAAAAAAAAAAAAAAAACCAGTTGCATTTTGAATCCTTCAAAACTGCTGGGTGAATTTTTCACTTGAACAAAACAAAATACATCTCGCCTCATACGGTACTTCTCCAGAAATTAACGGAAAAAATAAGTTCTAAAAAATACGTTTTCCATTCACTAAAATAACATAACCGTAGGACGCTATCAAAACGAACATGTGACGTTATTGCAAAGTTCAACAAGAAGGATGTCGAACGAGGGGGAAAACAGGCTTTGGCCTGGTTAAAATCTCGATTGAATATATTAACTGTAGAAAAAGAAAAAGTCCTATCTGAGCTTCTGAAGCATGCTTGCTACATATTGGAGCGCACACTGGAGCAACTGCCGTGTAGACATTTTCCTGTTCCCTCAAGTGGCCAAGAGTTTTAAACACTACTGGAAAAAAACCCCTCAAAAAATAGGACCTAAAAGATGTTGAACCTCCCTGGTGACGACTGCCATGTCGTGACATGGTTCTCCTGCTCCTCTTCACGGGAGGTTTACAGAGATGAGTAACCTGCTCAGCTGCATCCCAGTGCACTGTGAGCTATCCAGGAGGGGGAAAAAAAAAAATTCCCGCAGTCGTACGTGATGGACAGGCAGAGGGTAGCCTGGCTTCAACGTTGGGATTATAAGGTGGGTGAAATCACATTCTTGCAACAGAGTAACTTTAAGAGAACTTATTGGTTGTGTAGGTTAAGAGGCCGTAGACTGTAGCTTGTTGTTTTGAGACCTACAGAATACAAAAAAAAATAAATAAAAAGGTTGGTTCATCTACTTTTTTTTTATTAAAAGCGTGAAAGTCAGTGAATGTATTACAAAAACACAGGATGCCAGTGGGTCATTGTTTTTTTTTTGTTTTTTTTTTTTAAGATAAACATCAAAAGACAGCAGCCATGTTGGTTGGAGAATATTTCTTCACATTCAGAGAACCTTCCATACACTCCTCCTACCAGGATTGTATGTGTTCATCAGAGATGAACTCGACGTTGTGTGAGAGGCATCGTCAAAATTCTCTACCCTATACACAAAGCTACTGCTGTTTCTTACTAAATGCTCCTTCACAAAAGGATTTAGGTACATATAAAATACAATACACGAGTAAAAAAAAAAAAAAAAAAAAAAAAATTAGATAAAAGACTAAATAACCGGTTGTGTAACAGTTTCAAATGTCCAGATGTGGACAGTTATATCGTGACTACTATGAGGTAAACTTGTTTCTGCAATGCTGCTGTATGTTTTTATTTCTATTCTTTTTTTTTTTTCGAGAGAGAGAGAGAGAGAGAGAGAGAGAGAGAGAAAGGACTAGCTTATTCAGTGGAATGTTGTGGGGCTGTGTCTAAATTCAATCATACTTGAAAAACAAACGTCTTGTATTTAACTTCACCAGTGAAATAACTGGGTCAACTAATAAATAGGTAATCCCAGTACGTGACGTAAATAATCTACTGAACAGTAGCATAATAATCTATTGGACACTGCTCAATCTGAGAGAAACTCAAAGTAAAACAAACAAACAAACAAAAAAAAAAAACAACAAAAAAACCCCAAAACAAAGCATTTTCCCTTTGATTGTGTTACCGACATGGCTGCCATACAGTGATCCGTTTGGTTCACTCTGAACGCTCAAACAGAACGCAGAGCTTAGACTGATTTACTGTTTTTGTATTTCCATACAATATTCATGCTGTTTTTCTTTTTCTCAAAGAAAAAAAAAACAGCAGGGTCCACGATTGGCTACTTTAGAGTGACCCTGGCATCCAGCTCAGTTTCCACCTATTACGTTCCACCTATTATGACATCACAATCTGTAAGAGAGAGAGAAAGAGAGAGAGAGAAAGAGAAAGAGAGAGAGAGAGATAACGCATGGTATAAATAAATGCATGCGGCGCACAAAAAAAAAAAAGTGTGATTGACAGGGGCTGAGCTCCATGATGCAGAGGCTCTAAAACTACTATCAAGCTTTGTATCGTGTGGCTGAAATTTCCATGGTTACAGGCTGCATGCGAACTACCATGCACCAAAACTTTTCTAAGCAATGTACTGAGGTTTGAGGTATTGCTGGCAATGTTGAGGTATGAGGCAGTGTAAACAAACAACAATAAGAGAATTAGCAGTTGGTTAGTTTACGTTTCTAGAAAAATCTGATGACAGTGGAACAGAGTTATGACAAAACAAAAACATCTAGTCAACAGAAGGAGAATCATTTTGCCAAAATAGAACAAATCCCCCCCTAAAACTAACACAGGCAAAACCATCAAGATCCTAAAATGGAAAGTACACACAGGGTGGACCATTTTAAACAACAACAACAAACAAAACAAACAAAAACAAAAACAAGCAAACTAAAAAAAAAACAGGCCATGAGAGAGTGAGAGAGAGAGAGGGAGAGAGAGAGAGAGAGAGAAAAGAGGACAGACATTATATAACAGAAAGACACGTCTTACGCTACCTGCTTGCTTTGAAAGCTTTGAGTTTCTGGACAAAGAAGGACTCCAGAATCTCCGCACACTGGTAGAAAGGCGAGTCACTGGGGTTGTAGTAGCGGCAGTTGTCAAAGATTTTGGTCATATCTGCCACATACTCTGTTAGCTTGACATAATAACGCTTCAACAGCCTGTCTTCCATTGTAGAGAGGTCTAGGACAAGAAGAGCAAGCGTACAGTGAGACTTAAAATAGTCAAATATTTTAATTTATGAACTTTCATTTGCATTAGTTCTCGCAAATATATATATATATATTTTTTTTATGGAGGACATGGCCAGTGTTGATTAGTTTTCTGTGTTTGAACTACTGATTATTACATAAACGAGGTATCAAAAGCTTTGAAGTCACATGGAAGGGTTGCGTTGATTTAAATAAAAAAAGAAAAAAAAAAAAAAGAAAGACAAAATCTTTGACCTTAATATGTAAATTTTTAACAAACTGAAAAAGTGCTTTTGAAATGGGCCGATAATTGCTGTGGAGTTTTGACAGCCAACACAATCTCTCCCTTCATGAACTCTCACCGGTTGTTTCAGAAGCAAGTCCAGAGGGAAGCACGTCCAAATAAACATATCCGATTCTGGACCTCCCTCACCCTCAACCCTAGTCCTCAAGGGGGCAAAGCAGCAGTATCAAAGAGAGTATTTCTGTCTATCATCAGATGTAATCCAAGCCAAATCAGTGTAAGAAAAAAAAAAAAAAAAAGAGCAATGTTTGTCCCTTAAGGCCACCACACGTTTTGGCCACATCCAGCATAGAGGAAGGCAGTCTCCAGCTTTTCCGCGAGTCATTAACGGTTTGTTTGTTTGGCGGTTCAAAAGGGCGCGTTGACGCAAGTTAGCATTTATACGGGCAGTTTGATCTGAGTTGGAGGCCGTCCGTTAATGGCTACCTCCCGAGGATGGTGTTGTTCCCACTCTGCCGTGATTACGGCTATATTTCAGAAGTGGTTAGGGATCGTTTATATTAACTAAGATGGGTTTTTTTTTTGCTAAATGAGGAAACTGTCAACTAAAAAATGATGCCAGTGTAAGTGAGCTTACACATACACAGCTGAGTGGTAACTCACCCATGGGTTCCTTAATGACTCCATAGTAGTCCGGTGCGTCGTTTGGATCCACTGGCTCGAGGAAAGGCCATGCCATTTTGTGAGCCTGACAGACGAAAAACAGGTGGGGGGAGGGGGGGGGAGCCGACACTTGCTTAAAAAGAGGAACCAAAACAAACTCAAGACTGAATTAGAAGCAGCTGGTTAAACAAGAATAAAAATATGCTCTCTTTCCACCCTAGTTAACCATGCTGGAGAGGATGGAAGCATGGACAAGAGAGGGAGAGGGAGAGAAGAGAGAGAGAGAGAGAGAGAGAGAGAGAGAGGGAATGAAAAAGACAAGGGAGGAAAAAAAAAAAAGGAACTCCCGGGAATGCTTCCAAACAGAGGTCTGGGTGGATTCTGAAGGATCAGATAAAGTGTGGCTGGAGGAACAGAGCCAGCTTTGTTTGAAAAGGGACTGGGGAAGGGTGAGTACCTGCAGAGAGCGCAGAATCCGTCGAAGGCCCTCGTAGTCCTTGTCTGTGAGCGGCGTGAGGACGGTCATGGCATCCTCAGTAGACTGGCACTGTGGGCACACGTACTCATCGATATGCGTGGCCTCGCTCTGCAAGATGCCCACACACCGGCCGTGATACCAGTTCTGACAGCGGTCACAGCCAATGTAAAACCTAAAGAAAGAGAGAGAGAGAGAGAGAGAGAGAGAGAGAAAAAGAGGGATACACATAAAAGGAGATTAGCTGGTAGGGCTGGGCAATATGGCCTATAAATAATATTGTGATATTTTTAGGCTATACTGCGATACACGATATATATCTTGATATTTCGAAATCTCCTCTAAAGCACTTCAGAAATGTTCGATTTTACCCTTTGATGCATACAGTCACATCAGTATGATGATTCTAGTAATCCCTGCAACATATGTCTGTATCATCTTGTTTATATTCATTAGACGTTTCTACTGGAATAATTTTGAACTTGCATGCAAAAAGGGGGAGATCACAACCAAGATAAATTTCACTGAACAGTATTCATTCAACATCTTCCTTGCGATACCCAAACCACTGCCAGACGACGGATTCAGCGCTGTCTCTTTTCGGAACCAGTTCGTCCGCCTCCAGCCTCTACTGCCGTTTCCGAACTCAACACGTATAAACTCGCTTTGGCGCCTCACCTCTTTCGCTCTCTGCAAGCTCTTTCCCTGTTCCCTCCAGATACAAAACTACACGTCTCACCTATATACGTCACACACACTTGCCCAGGAGTGTGGTCTGGATGGGCGGGCGAGCGAGTGTGTGTGACGTATGTATGTGAGTTTTTTTTCTTTTTGTGTCTGTGAGAGGGAGATAGCCATAGGAGACAGCGAGAGAAGCGAAATGCGAAAGCGAGTCTCATGTCGGCGGCTTAAAAAAAAATTACGTGACAATTTGTACTTGATGTTTGGGGAATAGTCTTTTACTAAATCGCACATAGAACAAGCCGCGATACATCGAGTATATTCGAAATATTGCCAAGCCCCTATTAGCTGTGCAACTATAGTGTAGAAAATTTCTTTCAGATTTATTTATTTATTTCCCCCCCCCCCAGAGAAGTGTTGTCCACTGCAGGCCAGTCCTGTGCATCTGTGGTTGAGCTACCAGACAGAGGCCTGTCTCTCAGTACATGGTCTCAGTGTGAATGTATGGTGAATTCTTACTGTGCTTCGTCGTATGGAGTCCTGCAGATACAGTAGAGCTCTTCCGTGCTGCCTTCTTGTGCTCGTTTACACTCGCTGCAGATGTAGTCGTCCATTTTCTTGGCCTCCTTCTCCGTGATGCCCACACAATCACCGTGATACCAGTTCGTGCAGAGATCACACCCGATATAGAACCTACAGATTTAGACAGAGAAAGTCAAGCCTTAACTTTACACATGCTGCCCTTCCATAACAACAGTCGCGAATGGAATACTTGTGGTTAGCCACAGTACCTAGTAATATCTTAAATATTCAAACTAAAGTGTTTGACTTGTGCACTTCAGCTCACGGATGAAATAAGTAGACTGAACGAAAGCTTTATGTGGATTTTCAGACAAAACAAAATGCAGAAATAGAAACGGCCCCCCCCGCCCCTCTCAGGGCTGAGAAAAACGTGGTGTAGCTCACTTTGATTCGTCATAGGGCGTTTTGCAGATGCAGTAGAGCTTGGTGTCCTTCTTGGTTTCCCGTGAGGTAGTCGAGATCATCTTCTTCTTCTTGGCCTTGGCGGCTGCCGCCTCCCTCTCGTCTTCGCGCTTGCGTTTGTGTCCGGAGGGTGAGGTGACGGCGGAGCTCAAGCCCGCGGCTTGGGCGGCGGCGGCGGCAGCTGCTGCTTGAGAGGCCGCAGCCTGGGCTTTCTCCTTCTCTCGTCTCAGCTTCTGTAGGTCCCTACTCAGCTCCTCCTGGAGGACAGATTAATGCCAGCTGTTATTAACTGATACTACAGACACATTTAAAGCCAACTCTGGTTAACAATCATTTTAAAATTTGGCAGTGGCTTGGAGTCTGACTCAAACTTTTAAGGGGATGTGGTCCATCTAGAAAACTCCGCTGCCAAACAGCTGAGTTAGAGTGATCTGTTCACACATCCAAAGAGGCCAAAGTCGTATTAAGTCATGACACTAGCCCCGGGCCAATTCATAATTGTGGATGCTGTTTTTTTTTAGGTGGACTGAATGACTCACCTGAACTTCTAGTTGAAGCTCTTTGTCTAAAAGGGCTCTCTTCTTCAGAATCTCAGCCTTGAGTTGTTCCTTGTGTTTGAAGAGCAGCGCTGAGAGTTTAGTGGCGTTCTGTTTACTACGTTTCTGTTCCACCGTCTCTTCTCGCTTCCTCTTTTTAGCTGCCTGGCGTTCGCCTTTGTCGATCTTGTCTAGGATGAACTTCATCACTTGATTGCATACAATCATTCTGGGCCAGGAGACAATGCCATAAGAACACTCATTAATACGGTTTGCCTTTCGTTTATGATTCATATTCAAACATCATTCTGTTCCTATCAAGACTGAATTCTCAAATTCTAATTGTATTTGGAATACCCATAGAATACCTCCATATTCAATTGTGAAGAGTATACTTTCATTAGAGCCTGGCAAGACGTTTGTGTTTGAACAAGTTTGGAAACTTTGGTCAAAGCATCTGTGAGACTGGCACCATGTGGGAGACACTTAAAATTAAGACAGCGACTGAAAAACCGTCAATTTATCTGGAAAACCGCACTTTCAAACTGTAAGTTAACTCTTCAGTAGCACGATATTGATGTAAAAAAAAAACCTAATGCCAAGACAGTGGAAAGAGCACATGTGTGTTTTTGTTCCCGGTATTTGTTTTTCGTCTGTCCAGGACGTGTAATTCAGAGAGGGTGGAGGCCTGTGACAGATACGAGGCGTCATGCTCTCCTGACTTTCCTGCACATGGGAAAGAACAAGAGGGGGGCTCCACACATAGCAACACCAGCTGTGCAGGTCAGGGGTCAACCCTAATTCCCAGACTCAACACAATATAGCAAGGAGAACAGAGGAAAATTACGTGGAGGAAAATGGAGGAAAATTAAATAAAAGTGGGGGTTAGAGAAGAACGTGAGTAAGATGGTATATGTGTACGTGTTTACGACAAAGAAACATGGGGGGGTAGATGGGGAGAGATGGAGAGAGACAGAGAGAGAAGAAAACAGGTCAGGAATGACAAAAGTGTGACCACCTCAAATGGCAGTTTACTCGTCTGTGGCTTAACATAATGGTGCTTGTGGTATGGTAAGGGAGGAGGAGGAGGAGGAGGAGGAGGAGGAGGAAGGGGGGGGGAGCGGAGAATCACTGTGTGTGTGTGTTGTTATGCTCCACTGGGACAGGGGAAAAGATGACAGAGACCGGCCACTCAGACAGAAGGTCAACAGCAGGCACGGTCAGGCAGCGGGCAGCAGGCCTGTGCTCACCTCTGGTTCTCCTCACGCTCGGCCGCCGACATGCTCTTCTTCTGCTTCAGGTGCTCGATGGCTGCGTTCTGTTTCATCACCACCTGAAGCACGGCAGAGTCGGATCAAGGGGAAACGCGTAAAGATTTGTTTTAGCATCTCCAGTAGAGAATGTACACATCAAAAACAGAGGGTGTGAAACAACCACATATGAACAGACAGGCTCGTAGGTCAGAAAGCCCCAACGAGAGCAAGTATAGACACTAACACAAAGCAGACACCTTTTAATACAACGCAATGTGTCAAAAGCCATGACTGACCTAGGCCATTTGAATGGATCAGGTTACGTTTGGACATGGCGGGGTGGGGTTCTGCAGTGCAGCTCGCCCACGAGGCCCTCCTACACTTCTTTCAGTATAAACTGGTCCTGTGGCGCTGCTCGCCCGGGAGGCTCTCCCCCAGCCTACTTCTCTATAAACTGACCCTGTCGTGGAGCTCACCCAGGAGGCCTTCCCCCACCTGTTTCTATTTAAGTTGGCCTTGTAGGGGATCTCCCTCACCTGTTTCTGTATAAGCTGGCTCTGGCTGGAGGCCTGCTGGACCTGCTCGCGTTTGGTCTCCTGCTGCTGCCTCTTCTTTTGCTGCTGCTGCTCACGCAGCTGCTGGATGCGCTGGAGCTGCTCCTGCACGCTGGCCGTCTGGATGGTGACCACGTTCTGGATCTGGTGCGGCTGCGTCTGGCCGCTTACGCCGGCCGCCGCCGCTGCGGCCGGCTGCTGCTGGATCTGGATGGGCAGCTGCAGCTTGATGGGCACCGTGATGAGCTGGGCCTGAGGGTGCAGCTGCACCTGGGGCCTCACTTGCGGTGCAGCAGTGCCCGTCTGTTGTTGCTGGAGGGCGGTCGTGCCCTGAGCGACGGCGGTGGCCTTGACCTGTAAGGGGGTGGGCGACTGGATGGGCATTTGGGCTTGGAGGTGCGGGGGCAGCTGGGCCTGAGGGGTAGCCGGAGGGGTCGGGGGCGCCAAAGCGCCGGCCTGGACCGGGGCGGCGGCTTGCTGGGCAGGCAGGGCGGGAGACTGGGGCGTGTGTGTGGCTGTGGTCGTCTGGAGGTTAGGCTGGGACGGCTGGGCTTGACCCGCTGTGGGAGGGGGAAAACACAGAACATAAGGGTCCGTGTTAAACAGAGAGGTCAGATGTGCAGTTTTTCATGACTTTTTCCAAGACTCCCTTATTTATATTCCCTTAATTTATGTCAGCAGGGCTAATCTAACGATGATGCCGTGACATATGAGGTGTGGTTGAATATTTAATGTCTGATTTGGCCCACAAACACAAACCAGTTTTGAATCAACCCTACTCCCACATAAAAAGCGATTCAAGAACAGCAAATTTCAACTTATGATGAGACTAGATGCCCTTACAAAAAAAAAAAAAAAAAAAAAAAAAAAAGAATCTGCAATGTGCATTAAATTTTTAAGTGAAAACACTTCACAAATTCAAAGTTATCCTCCAGAAACCTGTAACACGATTCCAACACGTCAGCCTCCTCATTCCCGCCCATACAAATTATGTCTCCGACAACTCTCAGATAACTGAAGTTCATGTGAGGATCATATTATACAGCAATCTCATGTGAACAGACATGCCCAGTGGAATCAGCGGCATATCTCAAGAGTATGTGGGTGATGTTGTGGATGAATCCGTTTGGGTCCGTCCCTGCGTACCTGCTGTTGGAGCAGTGGTGGTGGATGCGGGCGTGGCGGGCATGGGGGTGAAGAGGAAACGCTGGACCTGGCCGTTGGGTAAGGCCGCCTGCATGAGCTGCTGCCCTGGGCCGGGGATGACGGTCACTCCCTGAGGAATGACCTGCAGTTGACCTGTGGTCTGACCCTGGCCCTGGATCATCACCGTCAAACCCTGATTGGCTCCCTACGGCAAGAGAGAGAGAGAGAGAGAGAGAGAGAGAGAATGAGTATGAGCGTATGTGTGTGTATATATGTGTGAGAGTAAGTGAGCGTTTGTGTGTGTGAGTGAGTGGGTGAGTGAGTGAGAGTGTTGACAGGGTGAGTTAGTGAGAGAGAGAGACAGTGTGAGTGAGAGAGAGACAGAAAGTTGAGAGTGTGTGTTAGAGAGGAATACTAGCCAAGAAAAATACAGGTAGTTGGATATAAAAGCATGCCTACAACACAGACAAGCATTCATACACCAATGAACACACACATACACACACGCCAACTGCAATGGATAGTGAGAGATATGCAGGCATATGTCCTCCCATGTACAAATACAGAGAAATATGAATATCAGCACTGGAGCAAACTCAGATAGATAATCGTATTCATGCAGAACAAAAGGAATGTAAGACACAGGACTCACCTGTGGTCTTTCCACTGCTGCTCCTTGCTGCTTCTGAGAAAAGAAACAAAAAATGGAGGACTTAACATAATGATGTTTATTCTGTGTATGATAACCGCACACGTAAGGAAAGTCTCTCAAATTCGACTTTGCTGCTGATTAAGAAAGCAATGTCTGATATTGATGCAGGGTAGGTTCTAAGTCACACACTAAAGCAAGCTGTTAAAAATGCTGTTTACAGCACAGACAGCTGAGAGCCTGGTGTGTCAACAGAGAGACCTCTTTCTCCTTTACCTGTGCTCCCTGGGTGAGCTGTGTAAGCTGGGCCAGTGTGAGCTTGACCTGACCCTGTTGAGGTCTGGGGCCCGCCGGCGTCTGGGGGCTTGCTCCCGCTACCCGTGGGGTCACAGGGCTTGTACTAGAGCCTGGCTGCCCATGTAGGATCTGGGTTACCACCTGCTGGGTTTGGCCTAAGGACACACACACACGTATTTCATATTTAAATGCATATTCATCGTATTCAGAAGCAACGACGAAAGAATATTGATTTTTTTTTTTTTAATTTTTATTTTAAACGTGCAAATGTGAAAGTGGACTGCCAACCATGACTTAATTTCACGTTGCTAACCCTTTGAATAACCCACACAAATACGTTTTTGAGAGGGTACCTTGCTGTACCACCAGAGGTGTCCGGAGAATGGTCTTCCCTAGGGTGGCACCTTGTTGTATGGGGGTCCGGATCACGGTCATGCCAGGCCGAATTTGACCTCCAGCTGTTATAACCTGGGTAAGAACACAAAACGAGTGTGAGCCCTTATTAGCTCTCGAAATACCACCAAATACTTGTAAGTAGTCCCTAACCATGCTTTTTTCATTTTCTGACAAGCTTAGTGAGCGAGAGAGAGCAAACGACCGAGAGAGAGAGAGAGAGAGAGAGAGAGAGAGAGAGAGAGAGAGAGCAAATGATGGCCTTACAGGCTCGACTAAATAAAGTCTCTATGCTGTAATGTTCTTTAAAGCTCAAAAACACTACTAGGTTACCACAGCATGAGAGCTGGTTAAAGAGGAGAGAGTGAGCTGAGGAGCCTCACCTGCTGCTGGGTGGGAGAGCCTTGGGCGCTGGGTCTGATGTTGATGGTGGTGGTTCTTGGCTGGAATGAGGTGAAGGTCTGCTGGTTGCTGGCAGTGGTGGATGGAATGATGCCAAGAACTTTTTGCTGGATCACACCTGAGGGGGTATGGGTAGCTTCGTCAAAAAAAACTATCAAACAGACGCCGAACAGGAAAGCCACTTAATGAATGAAGTTTCCGTAGTAAAAATGTCTCAGTTTGACATGTCACATTTAACTCTGGCGTTCTAGAACAGAAACACAAACTGTATACTTTAAGTTACAATCTCTGGAGATAGTCCTGCCCCAACCAACTCCCTTTAAATGGCTTTAAATGTCATTTAAATGTTATGCTGCATTGAGAAGTGAATTATCCCACCCCCCAAAAATGAAAGGGAGAAACTGGCATTAATGAACCATAATCCATTGTGTAAGAATTAAGATCAGAACGTATAGCTCAATGCAGCGCTTGTGCTATTAGCCACTTTCAAGTTGTGGGAGTCTTTGATGGTTGCCATGGTAAATATTTACAGAGCAGGTAAACAGCCCAGGTAAACAAAGACGTATTCAGCCCAGGAGATCCCAGGCTTGGTGGAACCCTCATGATTAATGTATGACCTCCTTTCATTCATTCATCTCATTTTCACAAGACAAAGCTGTCGTTTCATTTTTTTTTTGGGGGGGGGGGGGGGGGGGGGGGGTGTCGGGGTTCTTGGCCCAACTTAAAACAGTCACGTGAGCCACACTCAAAATGAACACCTCCCTCCAAAGAGGAATGTTCTCTTCCAGGATCTATGATCAAACTTTTCTTTTTTTTTTATTTTTTTATTTTCCTGCTCCTGTCATCTCTGTCTGAGGTCTACTAACTTTTACCACAAAAAATCTCAGGTAAGCATGTACATCAAGAGGTTTGATTTCTGGAAAGGAGGGTTCAGCTGGTCTTCAGGACCGAGGAGGAAACTCTGGCCTCACATCAAACAGCCACTTCTTGGAGTGCTGTTAGTCAGAGCTAGTGACACACTTTTTACTTGAGGAGGCGAAAACAGAGGAGACCCCTGTGCGTTGCGAGCTACCTGTCTGAGCAGCTAGACCCCAGGATAAACTTGTTTTTCATGCTCATTTCCTTTACTGAGTCCAGGGCAAACAAACCGCTTGAAACAGTCACTCTGTAAAAACACAGGCTTGTCTGTTATGAACATCTCTCTAACAAAACACGGGTGTCACACAGGATGGGGCCCCTATTTGTTTGTTGAGTAATTTAGCCTATCCGCTCAATGTGTTTGTAACATTTGTGTGTGTGTGTGTGTGTGTGTGTGTGTGTGTGTGTGTGAGTGTGTGTGTCACAGCTTGTGGAATGAAACCAACCACTGATACAACTGACAATTGGGATAAACCAAAAAACACTGGCAGGAATTGTCGTAATTGAACGTTACATTCATTTTTGCTTACTGGCAACGCCACATTCTTAACCATTTTGATGGGAAAAAAACCAAACAAAAAACCCCCATAAACAAATAAATAAATAAATTAAAAAAAGGGGGGGGGGAATTATTCACACTGCTCTGCTTTGATAATCGTGCTTATCTAAATAAGGAAGAACAAATTCCCAAAACTAAAAAACATTCTGTGTAGTTTATGGGTCTTGAGACATGTCTTGAACAGCTCTATACTGGCTGTCGTCATGCTACACTGTAGCAGAGAGACAGAGAGAGAGAGAGAGGGAGAGAGGGAGAGAGGGAGAGGTCTAGGTCAAAGATGACCAAAAATAACTCTTGTTTTTGAGAGTGCCATGTCTTTCGAAACTCAGAGTGGACAGACTGTGCCACCCCCACACTCCAAAAAAACCAAGAACAGTGCCTAAGATGTAATTGGCAGTCTGACCGCAACAGTTATGACTGTAACGTAATGGCACACAGCTGACACACATCAGTGCAGTAATCCATGCCCAAGGTCTAGGCTGTGCCCAGTTCGCTAATGTACCTCCTTGAGTGGTTGGCACGTTGACGGTGACAATCTTGCTGTTGGCGGGCAGAGGCAGCTTGGTAGTGATGACTTTGCCAGCCACGGACACGGGGCTGCCAGTGATCTGGAACGTCTGCCCAGTTGTCGTGGCCACGGTGGTGACAGTGCTGGTGGACACTGCTAGAGCATCCAAATGTGTTGTTAAAAAATACACACACACACACACATACACACATAGACAATGTGAGAGCTAGATGCCTAAAGAGTGTGGTGTGGAAAAAAAAACCAACAAACACAGAGGACAGCACTTTCGACACACACCCGTCCCTTGACAATACGGACGCCGCTTAGTCCTCACTCAGCCGTAAGTTTCAGCAAACACACAGCCAAAACTCTGCCAACTTAGCATGCCATGACTCATGCAGATGTAGTCATGTGTTCCAGCCATTCAAAAAAAAACAACAAAAAAAAAAACAACACAAAAAAAATCCCCAACAAAACGACCACGACTAATGTCAAGGCTAAGCAAGCACAGCTTCTGACGGGAACAGATATTCAAGGGACAACTCCATCAGTAAAAAAAACAAAAAAAAAAAACAAGAAAAAATGCCAGAGTGAGACAAACAAGAGTGTGATGGTGAAATGCCAAAACGAAAATCATTCAGATGAGAAAATCACTCGCCACACTCCATGTCTTGTCATTCTGATCCTAATTAACCACAGTAAAATGCTTAACGTGGTTAATAGGACAACAGTGCGGGGTGATTTCATGCTGAATCACAATGCTGTGAGTCTATGTGCTGTGAGTCTATTTTTTTTTTTTTTTTTTCAGCTTACGGCCTTCTAAACCTGACAACACACCTTGGCTGGTTTGACCTTGCTTGACCCAAGTAGCAAAGGTCTGCTGGAAGTTCTTGTTCTGCTGGAATGTCACAGGTGTGCCCATCTTGGTTGCCAATACCACTTTGGTTCCGGGGGTGACGTGGCTGGTTAAGGAGCCTACCATGACCTTGGAAGAGGTAGGGGTGGAGGGGCTGGCTGAAGGGGTGGCAGTTGATGAGGCACTGGTGCCCTGCTTCTGCTGGTCCAGGCGTTTCTAGGAATGACACAGCGGACAAAGGGTCACACAGGTTTTTTAGACCAACTCAGAACTGATCTCGCGTAAGATAACGAACAACCGCCACTCCTTCTAACGACAGTAAGCACAGTCACAGGATCTGTGGTCAGTTGTTCAAAGGACATCAACGGAACAAGTTCTGGTGGAAAGACCAACATTTGGTTCAATCTGGGGCCAGCGAATGTTAAATGAGTGGGGTGAAGGGCTTTTTCACTACTGCTGGTGGCTAAAACCGTGTTATGTCTTTTCCCACCTGCTGCTGCTGCTCCACAGCTCTCCTCCGAACACTAACCTTGGCCTGCTCCGCGGCCTGGGCTTTCTCCTTCTCCACCCTGCATCAGGAGGACAATAAGTGTTTAGGTATCGTCAACCCAAGAGACGACAAACATAAAGCAGAAAACAAGCAAAAGGCCACGGCCAAGGTCGTGGCTTCTGTCCGACGGCTCTGGTCGAGGTAATATCACAGAACTCGGACTGTTCCGGGTGATTACGAAAAGACGAGTAACACTCGCTCAAAGATAAAGCACTGATATAATTCCTGACAGTTAAGGCAAGGCAAGGCCTCTCGTGTCTTCTCTGCTTACGCACCGCTCGGAAAACGCTCGGATTTCCCAGAGGTCCAGCTCCTCCTCAGCCACCCAAGTCTCGATGATGATGGGTCCTGTCTGCTTGGTTGACTCGGGCCTTTTGGGTCTCAGGGCACTGGAGCGAAGACCCTTTCTTTGAGGTGTGGGGGTCTCTGTAACAGAAGAGGAGTACATCATTGATTTTGGATCAGTCTTTGATGGGTTTTCAATACCCTCATTCAAATCTTCAGGCCTACTGACAGTTTAACAACCTCCAGCAAATTCTGTGCAAAATAATAAAAAAAACAAAAGTAAGGCTTCTCTCACCCTTAGGTGCTTCTGGAACTCCAAGCGGACAAATGATCTTCCGGATACAGTATTCCGACCTGATCCCATACGGTCCAACATCTCTGCGCTTAATGATCTCCGTCGTAGTGATCTCTGTGTCTGACGTTTCTGTAGTGCAAAAGTTCAGGGATACGCGAAAGTTAACACACAGCAATGTACCACATGGACTTCACCTGACTATATCCTAAATTACGACTGCTCTATAATTCATAACTTAAAACACCAATGAACCACACAGGGTCAATATTAGAGGTGTAATGGTTCACCCTTATTCACAGTTCAGTTTTTATCACGGTCTGGCTTGACAGAAAATTGAACTAGTTTTTCTTTCCTTTTAATTTAAACACATAGAAATTGCACACAAATGAAGAAATTCATTACACACAGCGACAAAGTTCTACAAAAATTGAGAATGAAAGAAAACTAATCTTCAGCATCTTGCACCTTTTATTTTAAGATTCGTCTTTTAGAAAACAACTGAAAATAAAAAAAAAACTATTAAGCACCTTTCAGCAACAGTTATTTTAACGCTTTACTTTTATGACAGTGAGTGAAATACTATAATTCTAAAAATGACTGAATTTAAATTGAAATCTCTTAAGGAAGAAAATGACCGCAAGAAGGTGAAACTTGAGCAGACGTTCTTCCTCTGGGAAAACGAGCACAAGAAAACTAAAACTGGAACCACGGGACTGTCGCTCTATCGTGCCATTTCGGAAGCAAAAGAAACACATGATGAAAGCAGAATGACAAGGGACTGTTCTAACCCTTTTTCAGCTCTTCACTATAAGGAAAACAAGTTCCCGCTAAGACAAGTGCAGACGTTAATTCTGCTTTATTTGTTTATGTGGATTCATATATTCCATTCTATCACATTGTTTGTGGTCTGAGTAATAGAACTATGTGTTTTGTTGCTATCTAAAATGGTCAACAACGTCATTAAAGCTGATGTAATCATCTGCTTAGTAAAAGCATATGGTCCGTGCGCCACGTGATACGCATGGTGCACGGATTTTCTCACAGCGAGAGACGAAAAGAAAAAGAAACAGCGCCAGGGCTTCAGATTACAATGAACGTTCGTAATTCTTAAAGATCAAAAGCATCAACAGTGTGGAACGCTCCTCCTGTAACAAGAATATATATTCCCTGTGATTCGGCATCATGCTCGAGAAGAAGATGAACAAACAACAATTCAGTCTCAAGACCTGAGGTGAGGGGGGGGGGGGGGGGGGGGGGGATTGCACACCATTTCACCACAGATGCACACTGAACAGAACCAAGCTCCACAGAACCGCGGTATCGGTTTCAGTACAAAACCGCGATGGCACTAATCAACACTGAATTCATAAGCAGATGAGTCAATACTATCTGACATGTGCTGACGTGTCTCTGTTTTTCTCGAAGTGACGAAACCAAAAGAATATAAGAGAGATCTGCAACGTGATCTGAAATGAGGCACAGAGAAAAATACACGACGTGAATAAAACCGAAGATCGCTGGAGGCGAGACAGATTTTACCTGTGCGGGTGGTCCCGGCAGCGGAGGAGGGTTTAACAGCCATGTCATCCCAACGAAGACAGGCCCAGAGCAGCCTTAGCATCAGACTCACGCCAGCTAACGTCTTCACCGTCTGAAGCCGGTACCTTAATAACAAGAAGACCTAATGAACGCTTTATGTTCACGCCATTTCACTTATAGCATGCAACATTCATTTAATGAAATGAGCATCGTGTAATTACAGCAATGTTACTGAGGATAACAGCACAATTTAAGAAGTATGAAACGCCCTGATTTACTGTAGGATGCAACAAGTCTAAGCTTCAACTGAATGAACTCTTCTACACAAAAAAAAAAAAAAAAAGGGATTGTTTTTTAATTCAATAGAGAACAGATTTGAAAAGAACCGAGAGCCAGTATTTACTCTGATATTGACAGAACAGGGAAACACACTGCTTTGTCACTGATTAGTAATGAGTAACCAGCCAGGAAACCTGGAAGAGTTTTCCGATCCCTCACATCTATATTATGGATAAACTGACCTATATCCTCAGAATACGATGAGGGGAAATTCACAATACATTGGGTGTAAATGGATTAAGTACATAACTTGTAGGAGACAAGATTTTGCAAAGTACAAAATTAAAAAAAAAGATTGCATGTGTATGAAGTAGCTCCCCCTTATTCTACTGTAAATAGTTCATCTGAAATGGTAAAAAAGTGCTGCTTGAAGTAATTAAAAAGGGTGTGACAGACAGGAATACCTTAAAAGGCCAAGTGTGCGTTTAATACGAATGACTTTATCCAATTTATTCTACAACTGTAACTCTTGTGAGATACTGTGGGCACTGTAAAAGATGCAATACTCTGATTTGGCTAATAAAAAATAGAATTACAAAAAAAGAAAAAACAAAACAAAACTTCAAAAAGCTTGGGGTATAAATTTAAACCTAATTCGTAAAGTATAAATTCAAATTTAAAAGTATCGCAATCTTTATAGGGATAACAGAGCATGACGGTATCTTTTTTCCGGGTTTTTTCCCAAGTGGTGAAAATATCTTTCGTGGTTACTGCATCTACGCATCCTGACATGAACTGACCGCGACATCTCATACGGTTTCGTTTAAAAAATAACTTGAGTCTCCTCATGCCTTTTGTAAAGAAAACTGGATTTCCTGTATGTTAACACTAGAACCCTACTGCACAATGTGAAAACAGCTCAAATGCTGGGTCCATTGTTCCAATTCATATATGCTGCTAAATACCATAACATGGTTAAGAAAGTGATCTTGAAGTTCATTTAGGTGTTCACAATCTGTAACCCATACAGATATTTTAAGTACTAATAGTACGACTCTTTATACCTATTAACTTTTTCTGTTCTGTTCTGTTCGGTTTCTACAGGCCAATCTTTACCCATACTGAAATGCCAAGTTCTCAGAGGTCTGTTCTCCATCTGTGTGCCAAAACAAAAACAGGTTCTAGAAGACTCTTGAAGAATAAGCCTTCTACCACTAAAACTGAGCATACATTTAAGTGACCGAACTGACCTCGTTTAAAGTGGTGGCCAAAAGGTCGATGACTCGGCAAAGGCTGTACTGTCAGAGTTATCTGATCGTGATTTTGATTTCAATCAATTAATCCTCACAGCCTTTACAACACCTCCGGCCTACCTTTATCCCTTCTGATGACACTTGTTTTGGTACTCTGCAACCCAACTCCTTTGAACAGCTTCATCCTTATTCCATTACAGTAGATGAGCTACTGATGTTAAACAAAATGGATCAGTTTCCCTTTAAGGCATTATCTCCTTTCATTAGAGACTGCATCTTGCATCTCATTAACTTCTACCTTTCCTCCGGCTTGAACGTGCCCTGTGCCTGGAAAGTTGCTGGTGTACATCAAGTTGATCCAAACCATTGTAAACAAATATCTAATTCCGTTTCAACAAAATGATGAGAAACATTTGTAAATGGCCAATGGTCTGATTTACTTGACGTAAAGCAAGTTCTCCCTGGTATGCAATCTGGTTTTCGTTGCGGTTAAGGCTGTCACAACAACTCAAAGTCCTTCACGGTATTACCAATGTTCTCTACTCAAAACAATGTTGTGTGGCTGCTTTCGCGGATTTGGCAAAGGCGTCTGATACTGTTCACTATTACATTCTCATTGATAGATTATGGAGCACTAATGCACTCTCTTGTCTGGTTCTTGAATGACAGGTTTCCGGTTTGTTGGGTCAGCTCCAGCCCATTACCAAGGTAGCGACCCAAAGTGCAATCGCAGACACTGCTCTGTTTTTCATTCTCTGCGATCTTGTAGCTAAAGAGGCCTTGTATAAGACCACCACGGCATATCAGACTGTTATACACCAATCTGCCTACGTTAAATAAAGGTGGAAAGAGAGAAAGAGGTCAGACGGAATTCAGGAAAGGAGGCAGACAAAACAACCAAACAAACAAACAGGAAAGGAACAGACATAGAGATCGTAAAACAGATCGTTAAGGCATTTACAAACCTCCAGGTGATGCCAAAAGTTGGTCTAGGGGAAGGGTATGGCCAAATGTCCAAGGCTGGCTTAGCATTGTAGCTGAAGATTGGAACTTCACGGATACCACCTCGCCTTGCCAGCTTTTTTAGTTCATCACTGGGCAGGACGAAGATGCTCTTCTTGCTGCTCTTGGTGACAAACTTGCGGTATGAAGGCAACGCTGTACCCGACCGGGTCTTCTTAGTGCGGGTGAACTTAAGCAGCTGCACCCTGTCCCGTGTGGAATGCTCCTGGCTAATCGTCACGGAGACAAGCGAAGATGAGGAGTCCGTTGTAACAGATGTCGTCGTGGTCCTCCGGTCTTCACTGAAGGAAGCGTGGCTCGTTGTCATGCCGTGAGGGACTGGGGAGGTCACACGTGTTACCACGGTCTTGGTCATCGTGGTGAGAGAGGTAACAGCACTGCTCTCTGCTGTAGAGACCACTGCTGAACCAACGTCAGCCACCTGGGATACTCTTACACTCTGGGACTCAGTGGAGACAGTGGTGGTTGTAGTAGTAGTTACCTGCGTAAAGACTGTTTTTTCTGTGAATGTGTTGCTTTCGCCGGTACAGTTCCCCTCAACAAAGTCATTGCTAAGGCTGGACTCTTCTGCTGAGAGCACTGGGGATGGTATTATTGTCCTAGAGGTCGTGACCTCTGCCTTGTCAGCACTGTTGTGCTCCTTGCTTTCAGTTGTAGGGTCCTCCTTGGGGACACCTGGAGAAGACAAGGCTAGATCCTCCACTGTGTTCCCAAATTTTGGCAACTTCTGCGGAGGCAGGTAGTCGGGATTCTGGCCTGTATCTGCTAAAGAAGGCAAGCCTGTGCTGTTGATCTTGTCAAGCTCCCCATCCAAAGCTGTGTTCCCATTCAACATCGATTTAAAAGCACCCTTGAGTGAAGGCGCCTTCCCATCATCTTCCAAACCTGTGCTGTTTACCTTGGTCTCTCTGCTATTGGCCAGAACTGACGACGAGTCCGTAACACCAGTCAATGACTTTGAGACAGGTTCTACCACTGTTGCATTTTGTCCATTCACACGAAGTGGTAAGGTTGGCTGCTGGGCTGTTTCTGTAACGCGGTCATGCCTGCTACCTAGTTGGTTTACCTGCCCATCACCTTCCCTGCATCCTCTCCCATTCTCCCCAGAGGCTTTTGTGTCAGGCGTCTGGTTATTGAGGTACTTGTTGACTGAAGGAGAATCTGTGGATACAGACATCGCGGTCGAGTTCGTTTCCTGGGTGGAGGAAGAAGCCTCTGTGTTCTTTGTCCCCGTTTCAGCAACCCTGTTCCTCCTTGCGTCCTCAGTCGTCGGGAGTGTGAAGCCGACAGGCTGTTGCGTACTTGCGGAGTCCGTTGTGACATCCTGCTGATCAGTCTGTGGTACTGTCACTTGCTCCTTCGACTCAGTGCCAAGCGGACACAGACTCGGCCCCGTTCCGACATTACCCCCATTTGGCCTCGTCTGTTCCAAAGTCCCGTCCCCCATCCCATCAGTCATCACAGGGACTCTGACCCCCTCAGACTGCTTGTCCAGTTGGTTTGGGGAACCACTAGATCCTGTATCTATGCTGCTTTGATCTTTGGCTATTCTAGTTAAAGACACTGGACCCTCCCCCATTTTTCCCGCTTTTGCTGCTAAGCTTTCGGACGCCATGACAGGCTTATTTTCAACCTTAACAGGACTGTCAAAATTTGACGTCAAAACCCCCACACCCTTGGTGACACCGTCAGCTTTTCTGACGCATTCCGACCTCTGCTTCTCTTCAAGGTTGTGCTGTTTGACCCGGCGCTCCAGCAGGCCATCCAGCTTGGAGGCTTTCACTTTTTTCTTGTAGGCTGTCCGGAGAAGAAAGCCCTTGCTAACATCTACCACATCGTAATTGAAGGGCCGTTGCCTTGGAGAAACAGGTCTGGTGTCTCCCACTTCTTGCTTGATAGTGCCATCCCCTGATGATGAGGGGCTGATACGCTCACTTTTGTCTGTATGGAACATGACAGCAAATTAGACATAAATCACATATACTTACACGTGACTGTTTCAGTAGTATTTCAGAACATGTGACTGTTTCAGCAGTATTTACTTAATGGCTCAGAAAATACAACATATGCTACTACATTGTATTCTACATAGTACTTACCTTCTGGTGATTACAAATAAGTACTATGTAGCAATGTTTACCTACAAAAGTAAATAAGTAATAATAAAGTAAATACAAAGATACTGAAACAGACAGTGAGGGGTGACAGTATTAAAACTTCTCAGCTGTTGTTTAATTCCCCTGAGAAAAAAAATGAGTGAGATTGAGTGTAAACTCATTATTAATACCAAATGAGCAATCCAGGACAGTTACTGTAAAAAGTGAGCACCTTTCTCCTCATTCTGCCTTGAATCAGGTGCACTTGGCTCCGTCTCCATTTGACCTTGGTCTTCTTTAGAATCGTCTGCAGCCTGTTCATCACCCTCGTCTTCCTTTTTGTCCTCTACCTCTCCGAAAGAAACGGTTTTCGAGAGATCGGAAGAAATGTCTTTTTCTCGACTTGGTGAGATTTCTGGAACCTCACAAATCCTCAAAACACTCTTCTTGTTGAATTCTATCATCTTCTTACTGCATCTAGCAGCTGAGGATGAGCATGAGGAAGATAAAAGTAAAAATCAATACAGAATGCTATTTCAGTTGTCTGGCAGAAGCTAATACAGATCAGAGTTTCATTATATTTCCCAATATTTCCTGTTACGTACCCTCCAGATCTTTGCGGTAATTGACATTGGTGTTGCCTGGTAACCGAGGGAAGAAGCGATGCACGTATGTTTTACTGATCCAGCTCCACCCACCGTAGCCTGTCACTCTGTATTCCTCTCCCTTCTGCTTCCATACCTTCATTGCAAAAAAAAAAAAAAGAAAAAAAAAAAGACGGATGACGATTACATCACTAGCACATAATTTTGTGCCCGTGCATGTGTTTTGGCACAGCTAGTACCGCAAATAATTATGTAAACATGAGAAAATCCCACTTATGGTGTTAATTTACACGTGTGTTAAGTTTCACCTGGTGCTTTATGGGAAAGGTGTATTTAACCCAGGTGGCCTGTTGCATCGTTTCCTCTTCTTCTAATTTTTTCTCTCGCTTTTTTACTTTCTCCTTCTCCTCTCTCTCAATGGAGGTCATTCGGTGCAACCTGATGACAAGAAAACAGAGAGCGTGCTAAGGAAATGAGACTCTGGCGGAAAAAAAAAAAAAATTCAGGAAAGCACACATCACACTAGTGTATGAAATCCCCTCACAGGCCTTAGCAGAACAGGTTGGGGGCCACTGTACTCATTAAAGTCCAGGCCAAACACAGGCCAGGAAGCCCTCTCGCATCACTGAAGCACAACCCTGTCTTTACGTGGGGAAGGTGTGCTGGTTGAAATGACTCTACGCAAATATTAGTTTACAACACAAGCTGGGCTTTGATGCTGGATAAACATCCTTCAACGTTGCATGCAGCACAGGGAGAACGGATAGAATGACTGCCTCGTGAAAGAGGTCAATGAACATGATTAATCCAACACTCTCTCTCAGGATTTTCCTCAGTGAGAGAACGGATCACGAGATTCAAATTGAAAACAGAGCAGGAAACCCCGGAGAAACCACAGTGAGGAATTATTCATTTTGATTCCAATTTTACACAAATTGCCAAGTTGAGACAGATAACGTGGCAGCTCTTTGCTGAGGGGTGTTGGTCTATTTCTGCTTCAAAAAAATTCTAGTTTAATGAGAGTTGGCCATAAATAATCAAACAGTATAATGAATGCCCTGACTGTTGATTATCACACGACTAAAAGGCACAGAACTAAACGACTGAATCAGTCTCTTATGGTAAACAGTTCCATTCAAATTACAAAAAAAAAAAAAAACAACCTTTGCATAAATGACCTGTACCTAGTTATTATCTTAGTAACCATACCACTTGTCTGAGATCTTTTAAATTCAAATCTGTGAATTTGTAATTCAAAAGTGATTTGTTCTGAAGGGTGGAAGATGGTATTACCTGGTGTGTCCGAGCGCATCTTTCCACACAGGGAGCAACGCCACGGGCTTAATAGCACACTCCAAAATGGCCAGGGCCAGAGCGAACTCCCGGGCTTTACTGCACATCTGCACCGCTTTGATCCAGTTGGATCTGGTCAAGAGAAAATTCATGATCGGCCTAAGGCAGATAGGCTACGTGCCGTCACAGCCGTGCAGAGCAATCTGACATTTTAGCTGATGGGTTCTCAAAGAATGTCAACGACAGTTTTGGTGAAATGGCAGAGAGCTGCAACGTGGATGCAAATTAGTAGCTGTACAGTAATAAAAAGAATGATTCCATCCGCTCGCCCCCAGTTTATAAGAGGACGAGTTGACGGATTTACGCTGTAAGCTCTCTCGGTACCTGTGGGAAGCCCAGTTTGGGTGGAGAAAAGGCGCGGGGACGTTGTTCTCCAGTTGGATGATGGTGAGGCGTAGCGTGGAGATGGTCAGCATCTTGGAGCCGTGCACTGAGCCGTTCCATTTGAAGTCTCCGGCGGGGGTCATGCAGAACTTGTGTGAGAGGTGCCGACGCTTGTCGTGGTCCTCTCGATGCTGGTGTTTGTTCAGGGCGAGCGTGTTGGTGCTGTACTGGTTCTGGTAGACCCGGTATTTGCCCTCTTGGCCCAGTCTGAAGCAGTGGCCCAACGTGCCCTTCATGACCGGGTCTTTGCCGCCGCGTGTGCTGACACGTGCTATCTCTCCCTGCTGGTTTATCACTAGCACCTGTTGGAGAAAGAGCAAGTGTGAGTACATGGTGGGAGAGTTGTCTCTGCACACAATACAGACAGGCAACATGTCGCACAGTCCTGTATTCCCAAACACTCGATAATGAAAAAGCAATTGAGGACACGTGGGCGTGGTAAGTGAGAATTTTTACCAGCAGTTTTACCCCGTGTGTGTTAATCATAAGATATGCTGATTTGTAGTGCTCTCTGGTGTTGATTTTATCTTAGGTTCCCTAAAGACCATGAATTCTGGTAATCCCAAATACAATTCAGCGCAAGAGGTTCTATATTTATAAAGTAAAACCTTCTTATTCCATTTCTGTTCTCATCTTGGTGAGGTTATATTAAGTCTCGTATTTTATTTGCCTCTTCCGAATACATTAAGAGAACATTACTCATGGGTGTGTTTGACAGCTTTGAGTTTTTTGTTTGTTCACTATGCTACTCACCTCTTTACCCTCCTTGTATCCTTTGTTTGCTTCATGCACTGCGGCAGCCACCTGTTGACTCTTGAGTTGGCTAAGCTTGCTGTCAGGGTTTCGTAGGCGCGTGACCATGCGTGTGGTGGCAGAGGGTCCACGTGTACTGGCCACTGCTGTCTCACCGTTGGCTTTCTCCTTCCCATCACCTGAAAAGAGCATTCGCAAAACAATGAGCGCAAAAAAAAAAAAAAGAAAACCCTAAGTCGCTCCTTGTGGTGTGAATACTGGATCACAGTCTGCGATATACAGCAGGTGAAGTATGGTATAGGGTATAGTAGGCGATATATGACATCATCAAAATTGGACTATTTAATACTGATATATTTAATCTTATCAATTCTGATCCTCAAAGTCTCTGAGGCTGTGTTACTGTCATGGCCTGAATCACAACAACAACAACAACAACAACAACAAAAATAAGTCTTTGAAGTCCTTACAGAGGCACTTTACTAAATTGCATCTAAACAGTGCTACGCCAGAGCCTACGGTGTCCTGAAAGCATTTACAGACTCTGTGTGTGTGTGTGTGTGTGTGTGTGTGTATACTGACTGACCTGTGTCATCTTGGCTGGTCGTAGAGGCTTTATCAGTAGCATCAGGCTCATCTGCGCCCTTGAGACCTGACACCTGGCTGCTGTTGCTGTTCTCGTCAGTCATTTGGGGGGGGCGGCTCACATGGGGGGAGCTCCCCTCACCACCCTGAGACTTCGCGTCAGATGTCTTTTCTGCAGAGGGCCATGAACAGAGAATGAGTTTAGTGCAGCATGGAAAAAAAATAAATAAATAAATAAATAAATAAAATAAAGCAATCATAATTTATATTGTGTCGTATGTTTCAGCATTCAGACCAGTTAAATGCCATATATGTGCAAACTTATGCAAACTTGAACAAAAAACAAACAACAGTGAAAATGATCTGTGAATGTATGCAGACACCAGGGAAAGCCCAGCCAGTCCCCATCGCCAAATGCAAATGCAGACATATGGTAAACACTGCCTCCTAGCGCTCAGCTGCAAGCCCTCCAAAACACACATGCACACGTGCGCACACACACACATGCACGTACACACACGCCACACAAATTCAGGCACATACGCACATGCACGTGAACACACGCACGCGCACACACAAACCATTTTCATGCATGCATGTGCACACACGCATAAGTGATGACAATGCCATTCCACAATGACCTTGCGTTACAATCACAGACTAAGAGTATTGCTAATTTGATCTGTCTGACTTCATGGCAGAGCTGCTGCACATATCAGCTTACTGCTCACTGGAATGCATATTCGTATTACACCATATGACACTACTGCTCATAATACACCATATGACATTACTGCAAAACAGAGACAGTAATTCCAAAAGTTAGTCACTATTTACAAGCAGGTCTGTTCCAGGCTGTAATGCATAAATACGACGTCTCAATCACAGTTTAAAGTAAAGGGTCTCCCTCTGTTGTAAAAAAAAAAAAAATGCTGTATTTCTTTTCAGCGCTCACACGTCCACGGCACTGTTCTCGATGTGTCAAGCTTTATAAATCAGTCTAATTCAATACATACTGATCACTCTGAGCTTTTGTCCGGCTTTACGAGAACCAGCACAGGAGATCAATAAAAATCCAGTTTACGCAGAGTGTCACTAGTTACGCCCCCTGCTCATCCAGGAGACAAATCACTCTTTAATCGCCGTCTTAAAATCACCATTATGCCACCGACTGTCCAACAGCCCAATGAACTAGACGCATTTCAGTGGAAACGAAATAAAAATAAATATATATAATGGATTTTTTTTTTATGATGAAGTGCATGCTTCCCTTTGTTTGTGCATCTGTTCATTTTTTCACAAGTGGAAGTGTAATGTAATCAGTGCATGAAAGAAGCCCAGCCCTGGGAGTAGATGTGGCAGAATGCAAGCGTTTTGGCGAGTGAGTGAAAGATGAAATGAGTGGAGAGCTAATGCAGGAATGCCCATGCACTGTGTGTGTATGAGGTGGTGGGGAGGGGGCGGGGGGCGGGGGGGACAAAAAACAAAAAAACAACTCCTCGGTTACTCGATGCCCTTAACGACTGCTCTGCTGTTTGATGTATTAGGTCCTAAATTATGGTGTCTATAAATCACACAAAAGTAGGCTGAAAATTCTTTGGTTAGACCTGAATGTCAGTGCATAAGTATCAGTATCAAATGTTGGTTAATTTCGTGAACTACGTTGCATTTAAGGAATTTTGGTTATTTATTAGTTATTTATTCATTTTAAAATGATGAAAAATGTTTTCCATACTGTAAATGAAGATCTGTTCTCTAAATACAACTGCGCTGATACCTGCTCTGCCAGAGCAAGGGTTAAGGACAGTAACTGAGCACAGGTCTTGGTTAGTTGTACCTGCCGGCTCTGACACATCTTCCACACAAGTCGGGCCCTCGTCCCTGGTCTCTCCAGACCCTGGGGGGCCCTCGAGAGGTTCGTCCAGGGAGCTAAAGGCCTCGGAGCGGTGAGGCTCCTCATCAGGAAAGTCATGACTCAACGCCTCAGAGCTACCGTGGCCCTCCTGGCCAGCAGAGGGCGCCTCCACTACAGAGGAATACACACTGCTGATGCCCAGGGCTCCAAACTATGCCAATATCAATGCATCACACTCACACGAACAAACTGTACGTAACCTCTGTGCAGACCCTTTTAAACTCGATCACGAGAAACCCGTCATGCTTAATGTATCCGTACCAAAAATATCCATGCTTTTGTGTACAAAGCTCCACCCACAGAGGAAAAATTTCAGTAATTAAAAAGGTAACTCATGGGTGTCTTTCACATCAACGCTTTGAAGCAGTCAATGTACTCCATAACTGCTCCTCGCTGACAAAGTCAAACACTGGAGTTGATTTTCAAATCAATACCTAATTAACTCATCTGTTAAACATGAATTAGTGAAATTAGAGAGAAAAAAAAACCAAAACAATGGTATTCATTAAGAGGTATAAAGAGCACTGATTGGCTCCAGGGCCCTCATTTACCTGGTGGGGTAGCTTTGTCTGAGCCTGTTTGGCTTTGGGGGGATTTTTCTCTCCCAGGCTCTGTGTCTTTCCCTTCCGTACCAGCTGCCTGATCGAGACCCCCCTCTCCCTTGCTTTTTTCCATTTCCTCTGCTGCTTTTCGCTTCACCTCCTCCATTTCCTCCTCCTGTCTTGCTTTCAGTCGCTCAAGAATCTCCTCTGAGAAAAAAGAAACGGAGGGGAGAGACAGATAGAAAAAAATGACTGACTAAATAGACACAGAAAAATTCAATACTCAGTATGTACGGCACGCGCTCCATGATTATCTACACCACATATTGACGTCGAAATCAATCCAATCAAACATGCACAAAACCCAGAATGAAACAGTCACTACATAATATCCACACGCTGTTCCTCTCTGACATTATCTGGAGCTCCATCTGATCATGTCATCACTGTTTCAGGGCAGTGCAAGCTGGCAGACACGGTGAAGTGAAACAGAATAACAAAAAAATTTATGAGGAAAGAGAGCGTACACTGTCCGTTAAAATGGAGGCTAAATACAAACAGGGCAGAGCTGAGGAGTTCACCACTCACTGACCTCTGTAACGGGCACATTTCTCATATACATACAATAAAGATGCATACAAAGGCTTTTGGCTGGGCCTGACACACTGCAAGGTTATACACCAAGAGAGGTAGAGAGGCAGGGAGTAGTGGCCTGGGTTCTTGTTCTCTCTTTCTCTGCCCCCCCCCCCCCCCCGCCCCCCAAACACACACACACACACACACACACACTCTCTTTTAAACTGTCTGTTTCATGTCTGTCTTCCCATAGGCTAAATAAGACTCTCTACTGGGTCAAAGAAGCTGCACTTCAATTCTAATGCAACATTCTCTGTTGTCATGACAATGGCTTTACCAGCGTTAGAAAAGAGACACAACAGTGCCGGTGCGTACAGCTTAATGTCATGATTGCGGCGCTGTTGGCTGTCACAATTGAAGGATGATTATCAGAGGGAGGCAGGAGAGGGAGGGAAACGCAAGTGGCGTCGGTGATAAGACCACCACTGTATCGGAATAAAAAAAAAAAAAAAAAAAGGACGCCCCGCGGTGTCCGAGACACATCTATCAACACGTAGCGTGTCCGCGCATGTTTATGAGTCTTTTCTCGTTTCTCTCGTCCTGTAGCAATTTCATTCACTTCCAAGGAGAGCCGACCCGGCTGGGGATCCAAAAAAGCAATTCTGGTTTGGCCAAAAAAATAAAACCAGCCACAGAACTACTGATAGTAAAAAAAATATGCATGAAAAACAAAAAGAGTATGCAGAGGGAACATGTCGAAAACAGAACATGTGGTAGACAGAAGAGCCAGCTAGGGGTTTACACAAAACATTCATTTATACCAATTAACCATCAAGAGAAATTTGCTACAGACTGGATGTGACTATCCACAAATTTTCCTGGCAGTGTTTTGACAAAGGTTACTAAACAGAGTGGGGACAAAAACAGCACCATGTGGCATTTGTTTCTTTCTTAAAAGAAGCGGTGCGTTGCCCTTGCACTTAATTAACGTGGAGACATTGATTAAAATCTCTGTCTTCTCTGACATGCCTCTCATACACACCGTGGGAGGGAAGTTGAAAGCATCAAAGAGATTTTGAGAGACAGTTATTACGAGTCAAATGACTCCATATGCCAGCGTCTCACAAGAACAACCAGAACAACAGGGCACAGACTGCTCTCATTTTTCTTCTTTTCAAAAATTCGACCCTGAGGACCCGCCCGTGAACGGGAACGCGCAAGCTGCTGGTGAATATTTTCGGCGATCGCAGGCGCTTTTAAGCACAAGGTAGACTTAACGCACCTTAAAAAAACTCGTATGTATGAAAACGATTCCTTCTGTTCCCTCCATCAGCAAAATCATTCCAAATCATAAAGAATCGGGAATCCGTTTTAAACATGAATCAGATGGAAAGGAAAAGTCTTTACCGTTGGCTGCGGCGAGGAAGCTTTTGTTGCTGCCTCGAGCCTTGTTGGTCAGATCTTCGGTGATGTCCATGTGAGTGTGTATCTCCTCCCTCAGCTCCTCCAGGGCAGCGTACAGGTGTTTCTCCCAGTAAGACTTATCGAGACTGTCGATCAGCTCGGCAAGCTGGACCTTCGTACTGTAGTACCAGATGGTCTTGTTTTCATGTTCCCCGTCCTCCTCCCTGCACCCAGGGCGAAGAGGCATATTGTGGTCAACTGATTTTTTTTGGTTATAACAAGCTACAGAACTGTGAACTAAGGGACTACTTTAGCATCTGTGGCTGAATTCTGAAACTCAACATCAATTCTTGAGCTTGACGTGAAGCATGGAACAAAATGCCTTCATGTATGGATAGTATTTTGCAATTTGACTGGATTTGTATGCACTAATACATCAGCTGGACATTCAACAAAATTTGCTTAAATCCATCTACTTGCTCTAAACGTACTTTTTTTTTTTTTATACACATCCGACACACTCAAAGCACCGTCTAAGATCTAAAAACACTGCAGATCTATCGATTCCAATCATTATAAACAACTTACACGATGATCCGACGATTGAGAAACCAGTACTTCCTGCGGTGTCTGTCGAAGCCGACGGGCTCCTGGCGGATGTAGGGCCGGCTCTTCTGCGTCTCCGTGACGCAGTCCGACACGCCGGGCACCCGGTGCGCCACGCACACCTCGCACTGCCACTCGTCCTCGGGCACCTCCTCCAGCGGCGGCTTGACGCACTCCAGGTGGTAGACGGCCGAGCACGTCTCGCAGCAGAGCAGGTCGCCGAGGCGATGGCACACGCGGCAGTGGTCGTCGTACTGGACCACGCCTTCCGACATCAGCTCCTCCCGTGCCAGGTTGGTTGCCAAAAACTGGTCCACGAGAAACTGCAGAACTTTCACTTTGTTCTCCAGGGGTTCGTAAGGGTAGTCCTCGTTCTCCAGGTACTGCAGCACATGGTGGTACTCTGGGTCGCTCTCACAGTACGCCCGCACCACCTCAGGCCAGGTCATTCCGTCTATGAAGTAGAGGGTGGAGTTGACAGAGTCTTTGAGGTCAGCAGGGCCAAAGGTGGTGTTGGAGGTGTCCTCCTCCCGCAGGATGGCCTTCAGCAGGGCTATGTGTGTCTCGGCGATCAACGTGCACTGTTCGACGCCCGCCAACGCCGCGCAAAAGTCCTCAAAGTGGAACGGGGAGAGACGGAGGACGGCGCTGAAGTTGCGCAGGACCTCGTAGATGGAGGCCACGGTAAGCAGCTGCGTGGCCGGGACGAGCAGGTCGTCCGAGGTTTTCGGCAGCTCCAGAGGAGGGACCTCCTTCTCCTCGAAGATGGGTGAACGTGGCCGGTGAACACGCGGCCTCCTGCGTCCTGACGGAGAAAGAAATGAAGGATGTTCAAAAAAAGAGTTCACAGTGTAGACAGCTTCCGCTGTATAACAGAACAATAACACCAAACAAAAAAAACCAAATAAACAACAACAACAAAAAACAAAAAAAACAAACAAAAAACAAAGTAGTAAAACACCAAATAAAGAAATAATGTAAACATTTCAAAGGGAATATAACTTTTCCCTCGACTGTATATATTATGTAAATGAAAGAAAACTGTAAATAATGCATTTATAAAGCTGTGTGTATTCTACATGTAATAACAGACAATAACAGCATTTGCTACTCATTCACAACAAATGTGTCTCAATCATGCTTCCTACACATGTCACAGAATTACTGCACGTCACATAACATCCATGCATGCTTTATCTGACTGCGAGTAGTTACGCGTTGCATACAAAAGTCAGCCAACATGAGTCCTTGAGGTTAGTGCTTCAAGTGAAAAACAATGGCAGATCAGTGCCTTGGGAAGCGCAGGTTAAAGTTTGGCTGCATGACACAAAGTGCTTCCTGCTGGGCCAATGAATTGCTTTCTGAATGAGTGCTTTCATAGAGAGAGGTTCCCTTATTGGTTAGAGGCAAAGCCATGAATGAGAATGTGAAGATGACCCACACATACAAAAACAGGACAAAGCTGTGAATTAAGGAGAAGACCGAAGATTACTGAGAGTAAGGATTGTACTCCTATGGTTTGACATCGTGATGAAAATCGCAATATTTAAATTTGATTTTTTTTTCTGAAATTTCAACACAATCTTAAGCTAGTGAATTTACCTTGAATAAAAAATGTATCAGGAATGAAGTGAAAGAACGTGTTTATGTCTAAAGCTGCTAAATCTTTATAAGAATGGACGAGGACGTTGCATCAATCAGACAAAGTGGTGGGGTTGACAATAAATGCCATGTCCTCTCCCTATGGCAGGAGCTTCCTTCCCACTCCTCGGGGACACACCAAGATACATCACCAGATTTGTTCCCCTGCTCCACCTGCTGTTTTCCAGTTAAACCATCAATGCTGGTCCTCTAACTAAACAAACAGCACTGTAGTTACCAGCGTACAGAATTAAATCAATGGTACGGTAAACACGACTGACAACTAATGTTTTCTCTGTAAAGGAGTCTCAGAGTAGTTTTTTTTTTTTTTTTTTTTTTAAGAACAGTGTTAAAAACTTTATGAGTCTGAATTTTAACACTTGGAACTCTAGACTTACCTGGACACTTAAGTTTTTTTTTTTTCCTGTGGTTTCTAGACTCACTCAAGCTATATTAAAGCTTCTAAACAACAGCAAAAAAGCCCTCCCTGATGGCAAAGCAAAGTCAAAGTAACTGCTTCAAAATACGCCAATGAGTTTGGCACTTCCGAGGAAATGGCAGCGTTGTACAATGTTCGACAAACAGTCTCAGATTCCCCCGAGAGAGAGAGAGATTCTCCCATGACGAATACACACCTTCTGAGTACACACCCTCACCCGACTCCTCACTTCTGTTCTGGCTTTGCGACATCATTAGGACTTGTACAGGCCGACCAAGCTAAGCTCTTTAAGAGACCCTTACGCAACTGAAGAAATAATACACTGGGTCGCCCTGGCATGCAGTGGCCACCGATACCATATCAAAGTTACTAATGTTAGAAATATTAAGAAAATAAGAGGCAGCTGGCAAAAAAAAAAAAAAATTCAACTCAATACTGTAAATGGAAAAGTGTATTACTTAAGGATTAATTTATGTAAAGAATGGGACTGTAAAACCAATTATTATCTAGTTGCACAAAAATGCCTGCCACACAGTGAAGTGAGCTGCGAAGAAAAACATGTCATGACCTTATTTAAAAACCATACCAAGCGGCACCTGTGTGACTTTATTCTAGTTCTGCTTCCAGAGAAACTCGAACCCAGTATAACCAAAAAAACAAATGCCTAAACAAAACGTAAAAGACCACATCTGGCATGCTGTACAATTCTGTTATATTAATTGGATTATGACTCCTTTGTAGTAATTGAGTGCAGACAAAATTTGCTATCATTCCCTTAGAACAGTTCAAATGATAATAAGATGCTGCTTATTATAATATCATAACACCACTTTGCTATGTATAAAATCTGTGATTTTATGATACATGTTCATTGAGTCCCTGTGCAATAATAATTTGAGCATGATCTCCAAAAAAGAAAAAACCACAAGACAAAAACTATGTAACTATGCAAGCATAAAATTTTTACTACGTGCCATGCGCAACAGGTGGAGTAGGGGCGCCGTTTTCAAAACAAAAGGCAACGCTTAATCGCGTCAATCTACCCGGCTAACTTGAAACTATCGATTAGACTAAATTATCACACGTAACATTAATGTTCTAAACCATTATTGTAAATTGAGTGGACGTCAAACATCTCATTTTAATGAATATAAATGAATGATTTTAAAGAGGAACTCCTCAAATTACTGTTATCTAGGAGTTCAATTAATCTATATACTTCGAGTAATTTCATTCATGCGACGCCCAGAGTTGCACAGCTCAACACAGCTGAGCTAGCGATGACAACACAGGAAAAGACGTAGCTGTTGTTTTAACATTTGGTCTAATTTGCAAAATCGGTTAAAATAGTAAAATATGCGTGACTAGGTGGTTTTTTGAACACACTGCATGTTTGCGAAAAGTTCAATCAGTAAAGTGGTAAACGACACAATTAAAGTTTTCGGGTTTTGCTGTAATACATTCTTTAATGCATAACAAATATTTGATCAAATTTCATTCGGGGTTTGGTGTCGATCAAGTTTGTTTACAAGAGTCCTGTCAAAGTTGGCTGTCATTTGTAAACAAACAAGGGAGATGATGCACATCGGTCCATCACTGCATCTTCGTAAACAAAGAGGCCTGTTTTTGTATACATTCTCCATTTTGAACAATGCAGCTAACTTTACACTTTATATATTAAAAGCCCAAAAAAATCTGGGGCTGTTTGATAGATATCAGCGACGGGTAATATCGACCCCAAGCATACTTAAAAGCTTCATTAGTAGAGTATTAGCACTTGGGACATACCTGGTGTGTCGCCATACGTACTGTGGCTCCGAAAACTGCTCTCCGTGCAGTAGCTGGCATCATCCTCATCTGGTATTTCTTCCATATAATCGGACCCATCATCAACTGGCTCCTCTTCTTCATCCGAAAGAGGGGGTTCACGTAAAAACTCATCTTCATCTGATCGTAAACTTACGGCATCCTCGTCATCACTCTCATGGTCATCATACACTATCTTGCTCGGTGGCCGTCTCCCCCTGCCTCCACGGCCACCTCTCGAGCCCCTGCCTCTTCCTCTACCCCTGGATGTTGTGGTTGCACCAACTTTTCTTCTGCCCCTGGAAGAGTGGTAATTTCCCCTCCTGGGAATAACCATCTCTGAATCGACAGATCCCCGTCCTCTTCCACGCATTCCCCGCCTGCCTCTGGAACCGCGGACTGGCGCTGGGGAAGCCTCCTGCATCAGTGCTTGTTTGGGCGGCCTGCCTCTTCTCCCTCTCATACTGGTAGACTAGCTTAGTTAATTGTATTATTTTTATTTTCAAGTCTTGCGCAGTCGCAGCCCTCTTAAATTCGACGAAACAGATACCCTCTTTACGCTAAACTCCCGTAAAACTGAAAGCAGCAGTCCCACAAAGCCCCGGACTCAATTAACGGGAGAAAGCTCAATCCGAATGGCCGGCGTCCCGCTTCGGATCGCCTACAGTCGCCATTTTTCTTCCCCTCTTCACCCACTGAAAACAGACAGCAGGCCCTCTATGAGGGTCACGTGACATACACTACAATAGACGCGATTTGCTATGTTAGTTCACAAAATTACAGAGCATAGTAGACACGGTTCTGTATATTTACGTTCATTCGTCACCGACAGTTGAACTGCGCTCATGCATATTGCTTTTCTACTGTATTACGTGTTTATAAACGCCTTCAGTCCCACGTTGTGGATCGAGCTCAACACAGAATGAGAGCACAAAGACAATTCACCAAAAACACTGCCTGTAAACGGTGTAAGATCTGGATCTTGAGTGTGTTAAGCACTTGCAAACGTCTCTTAGAACTACAGGAAAACAATCGATTCAAACAAGTCAGACGAAAACCAGTTATATTGATCGCTTTTTATATAAGATATGTCGACCGCAAACTCTGAAAAATGCATTCACTGGAAAACAAGTTACCTTAATTTTTAATACAAAATAAACGCTGTTTTACTCCGTGACTTCTGTGCTTCCGTGCGGATAATCATTACACATTAATGCGTTCACATTTACCGCGAGTGAAAAAAAGTAACCGTGGTATATGGTCTACATCGTTTTCATGCTCATCAAACCATTCACTGACCACTCGTGTTCTATGAGTAGGAGCACTGTCAATCTACAAGAGACCGTAAATACTGTTTCACCACCGTTACATTCACGTTTACCTTGACGTCTAAGAAGTTGTGACATTTCGGGTAAACGGATTCGACAACAGGGCAACCAGAGCTCTTCACTATGGAAAGCAGGTAATCGGGCCTGCAGGTTTCTTTTTACGTGCGCCCACACATGCATTTATAAACCCAGTTGCTAGCAGGGGTGCCTGTCTGTATGGCTCTGTCCCTGTGTTTAGTAGACCCCTGTGTGTGTGTTCCTCTCACCACTTCAGTAACACACGTGCATTTTTGTCATAATAATAAACTTGTGCACAGGAGGCTGACCATAATATCTATGCCAGTGAGGTTCTCGTTAGACTAATCTTGATTTAACTACCTACTTACGTCAGACATGGATATGTGCAGCCAGATGACTCAGAGTTGCTCATCTGCTTTGCACCTCTGACCAATGCACGGACATTACGGTCGTGAAGTATGGTGTTGACCACAGTGTTTAATTATGTTTGTACCAGCAACGGTTTGACCACCGTGTCGCGTACATCAGGAAGGTGAGCAGTTTATGTTGCTGAAGCGCATACGTGCTCACACGTCCTATAGTCCACGAGAGCCTAAAAGGCGACCGGATTTACCCAGCGATAACATGCATGGACCTAGGCATAATGGGTTGATAGAATAATGGCAAGGGAAGAACCACGTTTGTGAAAGCACCTGCTGTCGGTGAATTATGTGTCACTGAAAAGTCAGTTGGGTAAATACCAGTTGTTGCTAGATGTATTAAATAGGATAGCCCCTTAGGTATTATGAACCAAAAGTTCTAAATACAAACTGCGCATAAATACAAATGAGGATGCGATGGATGGGACGATCTGTTTCTGCGTTTTCATACACGAGTTGTCGTGGCCGAGTGGTTAAGGCGATGGACTAGAAATCCATTGGGGTCTCCCCGCGCAGGTTCGAATCCTGCCGACAACGTCGCTTTTAACTAAGTAAACGTGGGACTATTGCCTAACTAAAGCATCAATCGTTTGCATCAAAGGAATTCACAGCCAAATGCCAGATATTAGCAATCATTGGTGTGATGTCTCATGTAGTTCTCTTGAGTATTCCCACAACTACATGGAGTACTTGATAGTGTATGTATATAAATATGACAATTTCCAAAGTAACTGTTTTCAGTATAACAGTAATAATACTGTTTCTAAATATTTTAGCTTCCACAGTATTTTAGAAATTCTTGGTTCACTTCTCTGTCTCCTCAGTAGTGCATTATAAATTGTGCACCTCTGCAGTAGCATATGTACTTTACATCAAAACAAAAGATTTCTTTAAATTTTGATTTACATTTTACTTGTATTTTGGTAATATGGGTGCAAGTTTTAAAATCTTCCCCAATCAAAACATTAATCAACTAACCTTACAAGAGTGCATACTGATGCTGTAACACATGGTGCACATTTAGTAAAAAGAAAGAATATTTAATAAAACAATTTCAAACACTTTTCTACAATCCATAGTATGGATAAGAGGACAACTGATACTTAATATTATTAGTTGGTTTAAAGACAAATTGTACATGTGTGCCCTAACAGAGAGGTTACATACCCAAATGTATGCACTCTTATAATATACTTTTCAAACAAATCAAATGAGAATTTTGTACTAAAATCATGTTTTTTCCAGTAGTTTTGACTGAATACCATGACAAATATGGCATGCATACAATTTAAAAACTATTTTGGTTTTAAGACATCTTGGGAATTCACTTCTTGGGAGTTATAGATATTTTATGAAATTACAGTCACTGTTTGTGCTAACAGTAACTCAGGGGTAAGCACAAACAAAGTCATTAATTACAGGACATTTTCTGGACCTTTTTTAAAATGCTGAGACAGATTAATTAGCATCAAGAGGTGGAGAATGGAAGGAGAATTTATTTTAAAAAAATCTGTCTAAATGAGCTCAATCACTTCAATGGAATACTGCCCAATGTCCTTCGACTCTTCAGTTTTCTGGAGTGCCTGAAGACTTCCCTCGATTTTTCCCAGTTCAGAATAAAGTTTCATCTGAAACAGAGAATATTATTCCTAAACACAAACTATAATGATGGGCAGGGAGAGGCATAAACTCTTTCAGAACTGGTGGTGGGGCAAACTGGTGTGTCAGCTGCAAACTGTAAGCAGATAAGGGTGTAAATTGACAGGGTTACCCTGCAGGGGTTGCTTCTATTTGATCATCCCCTCCCCCCTTAATATCAACAAAATATACAACCCACAAAAGGTCTTCATCTGAATCCTGGATGAAAAGATAACACACTGATGTCGCAATATAAGAAATAAGCAAACTGCACAGCTGTTAGTCACATTAATCTACTGACACAATTATCAGCAAACCATTACCTGTGCTTTCACAAACTTCTGAAGAGCAATTAGCAAATTTGTAGCCTCTGGAGCCATTACCAAGACTGTGAAGTGAGCATCCAGTAATAAGCAAACCCAATCCATGATCTGTAACAGGTGAAAAGAATATTACGACTCACAGCCTAGCAAATCCCAAAGACAACGGATGTTTAAAAAAAAAAAAAAAAAAGATAACACAGGAAGCGCTCGGTGACAAACCTGTGCCAGTGTTGGTGATCTTAGAGCAGGTATCTGTGAGGTGACATCCTGCGAATATCTCACATACAAGAACTGAAGGTACTGCAAAAAGAGCTGGTAAAAGGGGACAGAAAAAGGTTGGACAAGCTGGTTAATCTCTCGCTGGCTCCAACTAAATAAATAACCAGTGAGGCTGACCTCTGGGTTGACCTTTCTTCATGCAGACTGAAAATTGGCACGAATAGGGCACTTACTATAACTTGCGAGACAGTGAGGTCTTTCAAGTGTGGAACCAAGAAACTGTCACTGTAGGGGGTCTGGAGAACTTCATTACTGGTAATGACAGTTAAAGAATCTCAAAGCTATTTAACACCACAAAGAAGTTAAAGTTTTAACAAACCAAAAAACAAACACGTCAAGTTGACTGCTAATGAATGAACTGTTTAACAAGGATACATTAACACAGCTTTGTGGAGTCCAACAGGGCAGGACTGGCCCAAGTCAAGGGAATTCTCCTTAGGTTTGTCAGGAGGAGATGTGGGCACTTCACAGTTGTCTTCGTGTCCAGTTGGGGGACAGTCTCCGTTCTGCCGCTGAGTCTCCTCCTCTGGCTCAGGTTCCACCGTCTGCAACAGAGACTCCATAAAAAACACGCTGTCTGGTTCCAGTGTGATGGCCTCGAACTCAGCATCTGGAGCACTGTGCAGAGACATACGCAAAAGAAAAGTCCCAAGCTGAGTATGATGCATCAGGTCAGGCCTGAGTAAGTGATGAGAGGAAACAGTAACTGTTGGTGTTAGTAGAGTGTCAGTAGATAAAGGGTTTCCTCTCTCAGGTGCGTTAGATAAAGTACCTGATGATTGTCTTGAGACAAGCACAGGTAACGGCCTCTGGAATGTCGGGGAAAAGCTGCAGACAGGACTGGCACAAGGAGTAGTCTTTTTTCTCTAGAGTCAGCATGAGGAGATCGGGACAGGTGCTGCCAAAACGAGACAAAAAGATTACACGTTTCCTTTTTCTCTGAATCTCGTTTTCCTGAGTATCCGGTAAACTGACTACCTGGGACCAAAGAAAACTGAAGGAAAATAGTTTCGTCAATGTGGTAAAGTGAAAAATGAAATGAATCTGAGCTCATATACAAAGCTAATGCAAACAGTGGAGATCACACACACCTATAACAAAGACACCGTGTAAATACGAGCTCCATTAGGGCCTTTTGGGGGTAGAAGGTTGGCTCGGCCTGGGATCGCGTCACCAGCTCAGAGGCCAAACAGCCTGCAGCTAGCTGAAGTTCTGGCTGCCCGGTCTTAGTGAGAAAAGTCTCCAATTCTTTCTGTATGTCCTTCTCAGAGGCAGTCTGGAGATACGATACATAAGCGTATTAATACAGAGTACGCATCCGCAAGGTCAGATAAGAACACAGGAAGATTCGGTTGATGATCAGTTCAAAAGATTCAAAGATAAATGTGATTGAAGTGGTGAAAAAAAACGGAAGTGGTGTACAGTTATCTAGGTACTTCCACATTTCTTGTAAAAGGTGATGTCAGTTTCAGAAAAACTGCATTAAGATTTGCTTATATGCAGTTTGTCAACTACCTTGATGTGCTCTAACAACTGGTCGACTGTCAAAGAAGAAGAAACGGACTTGCTCTTCTGGCCTGATTTCTGTGGACAAAAACAAACACGGCAACACAACAGTTCCAGTCAGCACCGGAGCATGGTACCAGGAACCAGAACTCAAACACATTAACCAAACCTTAACTTCACCAAATTTGATTCGCTTATGATACACTCCACAGTTAACAGCTGATTTAAAATCTTACAGTGATCTCACAAAATCTTGGGTTTTGGTAATGATCTTACAGTCCTGCGTGTCTCCACTCCCCAGACCATTCCTTGTGACTGGGATCCATCACCTTGGGGCACGGCATTCCACGAAAGAACAGGTGCAGAGCACTTTGACTCTAAAAGAAAAAGAAAAAGAAAAGGCGTACCATAATTACAAATTTTTCCAATAATATCAGACAACTTAGTTCAAATCACATTTAAAGTGGGTAAAATTCCATGAACGACTGTCATTTTGCAAAAAAAAAAAAGTGAAAGGGGGAAGGCACTTACCACTGGTACCTGACTGTTTGAGCTTTCCCAGGGCTGCAGCCAGGGATGATTTCTGACACTCAAAAGGAATGACGGACAAAACTTTCCCATGAGGGACGTAGAGCTTCCCAGAGTAACACCACAGCTGCGAGGACAGAGGGAAAACACCGTTATTCTAATCGGAGGAGCACAAGCGAAACACTTGAATGATTTCAACCGGACAACTGGACAGACTATCAAATTCAGCAACGCCACAGAATTAAACCATCCACACCTGGCCGTATATTCTGCCTGCCATCTCCTTGCCAGCTTGGAGAGTCTGGAAATTAGTATTCCAGATACATAGATAATCTGTTGAGGAAAGGGAAAGGAAAACATATTAATATATTTGATTAAGCACAACTGGATCCCGCATTTACTTCAAAGCATATTAACCAGGGCTGTGGAGTCGCTACACAAAACCTTCGACTCCGACTCCGACTCCTCAATTTATGGTAGCACCGATTCCGACTCCACTAACGCAAATTTGCTTCTGACTCTGACTTCGACTCCACGACCCCAACTCCGACTCCACAGCCCTGATATTAACTATTTAAAATGAAGACCTTGAAGTAGCATGCCCCAGAGCAATAACATGAAAGCACTTGGTAGCCAAAGTACCTTTTCCTGCTCCAGCAGAGGGGTGAGGTACACCCACCACTGCTATGTAGGCCTCATCCAAGGGGACAGCAGAGGCAGAGACCAGCTCCCCCTCCCCTATGGGAAGCTTTAGCAGCAGTGATCTGGGTAAAGACCGCACCTCTTCCACTGCTGTATCCCGCACCTGTACCAGGCTCTGGTAAACACAGCCATCTGGGTCTGAGAGAGAGAGAGAGAGAATTCATTTTAATGTCACAGTATAAAGCAACATGAGCACGGTATTTTTCAGTAACTGAGCAAATAGATAGAGAGCGCATTAGAGAAGAGCATGTATGTGTGAGACAGAGATGGACTTACACAGATAGAGGAGACTGATGCATCCATCTTTAAGCGTTGCAGAAAAACTTAAAGGTGTTACTGACGTCTCTGAGTCCAGTCTGTACTTCATTAGACAGTTCGGCTTGAATTTTTGCATATACAACAAATGCTCCCCTTTCTGAAAGTGCAAAAGGTACATCAACATGAATCGACAAAGCTTGAAAATACTGATGGACTTTAGTGATTTACTGAAGTAAAACTAACATTAAAAAAAAGGAACATTTTCACACCTATAATCATGAATTTGTTCATTTGTACCTGTTCTGTGATAAAAAGGACAAACTGTTGATTGTCAGCCGTGACGACGGTGCTCCACCTTGGAAACAGAATGCAGCATCGAGAGATGAAAACGTGCATTTCATGATAATAAATGTGTACAGCTATTTTGGCTTAGTATTCATAGTAAACGTCATGAAGCACCGCATAAATATTCTTCTCTTAATAAACCAGAACCGTGGATAAGGGTAAATCACTATCACAGAAGGGGAGCCCAGGATTTGCTCATACCTAATAACCTCCTCCTCTGCCAGTACATCTTCTATGAACTGTTGGGGAGCAGCCAGGAGAGAGTCTAATAGCCTGACTGCCCCCCTGCAAAACAGCACCACCGGCTCACTGTTAGGAGCCGAGTGGACTCTGTATACATCAGCTGATACCTGTTTAAAAGAGAGACCAATGAAAAGTAACCCCAGGCCATGAATAAGACATGACACAAAAGGAACCAAAGACAGATGTAAAGGACTCTTAAGTCAGTACTAATCACAAAAGGACTTAAGTCAGTACTAATCACAAAAGGACTTAAGTCAGTACTAATCAAATACGCTAGAGCTGAAACTCCAAGTGCTCCTACAGTAACTGCATGGGAACTTACTGTTGCTTTGAATGATTTGTCAAAACTGATGTCATCATCTTTCCAAACTCGTATGATCTGAAAATGGTAAAGACGAAACAAAGCTGAAATCCCTCGCGCTCCGTTAACTTAAATTAACATTAACATTTACAGAATATTTAAATTTGAAAATTTTCCATTCTTCTACAAACATCCAATGCCTTGTTCATTACCTTGCTGTCTACGACAGCCACATATTCCTGTGTCTGGGTGTTATAAACGGCTGGGCAAGTCAGAGTTTGTCCTTGTTTTACCGTCCAGCTTCCCAAAGGCTTCTGATCAGACACCTGAAACAAACGGACAGTCTTACATTTACTCTTGGGCAACGAAAGATTACGCCTGTGAAATAGCGTAAGTATCCTAAAATCTTCTGCCCTCTGGCCCGCTACCGTTTCGCTACACAGCATTTACTCCAGAGGCGAGTTGTTCACACTTCGTGCTCAGACCAGTACTGCAGTACATATAGTTCAGCTTGGCCAGCTTATTTACACTGACCTAAAAATTAATCATATAAATAAACAAATAAATAAAAAAGGCCACCAAGCAGATTGTCCATGCCTGTGTTTAAGCTCAAGCCACAGCAAAGCGTGCTACGCGTTTCTCCTAACATCAGGTACGTTATCGCCTTAATGTTACCTTATACACCGTGACGGATCTGTTTGAGTCGGTAACCACGACATGATCGTCGTCTCTGTCTGATTCGAGCCCCTGAATTACAGATTCTGGGGAATTTTGCGCTACTGCCAGCCCGCACAGCGTGTACCCCTCGTACAGCGCTGCCATGTTTGATGTAGAAAGCTTTAATCTGTACTATCGCGAGAGCTACTTGACACCACCACCGATATTTCAGTCTACCTCCACAGAGGCAAGTAGCTGAGGTAAGTGTTGACACTGCCTCTTCGTGGCTTGGAATAGAACTTAAAAAAGAACAATTAGTCCGTGTCGTCCAACATCCCTTGCAGTAGGTTGCTTTGGGCAATGCTGAATACTATTTAGTTTATTTGCTGTTGTCTGTCAAGCTGAATGTTCATAAATGTGATCACGGTTTGGTTTATAGTTTTTAAAAATTAAACTGTGAGCTAATTCTCAAATATTTTACAGCTGAGAGAAAACAGGACTCAGAGTGGTCTCAGAATGATCAACCTCTTGACATAATGATTTAAACTTATTACGGTAAATCTTTATATTCTATCGTTTTTTTTTTTTTCACAGATGCCCCCCCCCCCCCCCCCCCCCAACACACACACACGCGCACGCACACACACGCGCACGCACACACACGCACACACACACACACGCACGCACGCACGCAAACCTTCTTTCTCTCCCAATCAGAAAGGACGTCACGAACAATAACCAGACACAAGCTGCGTAATAACAAGTAAATTTTATTCGCTACAAGATTTAAGAAAGAGTTAAACAAACAATAATTACAACAAAAAAATCAGAACAAAATAAAGCTAAAGGCCCCTACATTACATCAGAGTGGAAGGACCCAAGAGGGACGTCCTGAGGCCATGTGAGTACGGCACTCCATTGTGGATGGAAAAAAAAGAAAAAAAAAGAAAAAAAAACCATGACTATACCAGCTTTGTTTAAAGTGACATGAAAAAAAAAACTTGGTCCTTTTCTTAAAAGAATGTTTCATTAGAGACACAGTAATAACAAAACCACCCCACTGACCCACTGATACTGATATTAAACTGATCAAGAACGTTCATGAAGAGCAGAACAAAGCTAAACCTTCAAAAAAAACCCAAGATACACAGAACTGAACTTGCAGTCATAGTAACAAATTTACGAAATGGAACAATTTCTTTCTGTTTATAGGCAGATTATTCAAGGACCATGGCAAGCAAGTAATAATAATAATAATAATAATAATAATAATAATAATAAAAAACAACAACAACCAATTAATAAAAACTAGAGCTCAACTAACAAAAAGTCTGATTCTCAAAATGTCATTTTGCACATTGATATGTCACAGCATCTTCAAAGTAATAACATACAGAAAGCAATTTAACATGAGGATACCCATGACTTTCTGTAAATAAGAATTAAAAATATATTCAGTAACGCATCACAGGAGGTCTACTCCAACATTTTCACTTTACTTGGACATTTCTGTCTAAAAACCAAAAACTACCTGTACAAATACTATTTACAAAAAAAATAAAACAAAACAAAAAAAACAAACAAAAAAAAAACCCTAATTCAGTTTGAAGCACACTACTGGTCTTCATTAGAAAGCAATACAAAGAATCCCTGGGATATTGGTGCAAAAAAGACATGAAACTGTGCCATCAAGGTTAAGCATTTGATTGTTGAGTTGGTTCTCTGGTTTCCTACGCTGAGATAATGGAATTGTACTGGCTTTTATCCAACTGGATAAGAAGATAAAACTGTGGAAGAGACTACATGTCATTTAGATTAGGTTGAAACTAAGCATGTTGTGTTAATATATATATATATATAAAAATGTAAAATTAATATGTAAATTTGCAACAGAGATCTTTTTTTTCATCTTTAAATTTGGATTTCTTTTAAACCGAGTTGTCCTTTCAAACATTCATCTTATTTATGTCACCCACAGAGTAACAATTTGTTCATAGCTTCTATTGCAACTGTTGGAAGTCTGTTCTCTGAGAGCATAACCAATAATTCAGGAAATGCTACTTGAAGCCAAGGTCTGTGTTTTGTCTTTACAAACCAGACAACACAATGTCTCCTGAAACCTGAAGTTACAGGCAGCAGTACTCGGATGTGCAATTGTGTCTTCATTAAAAGTTTTCGTTGTCAGGAAAGTGGGTTCTGCTCCGAACGAAATCAGAAAACGTGTTTAAAGGTGCATTTGGATATCAACAAACAATGATATGTCAACTTAAACCCATCCAAAAGATATCCAGTCTTTCACTCAGACAAAAGGTATTTAACTTAATATTTGAAATGGCCTTACAGGAAGCTAAACTGAGAGTATAATTTTTTCTCCTTGTGAATATGTTTTTGAAGATTTGGTATACAGAATATAAATGACACTTTCACATGCAGAGGCACTGGGTGGAACATGTTTCTCTGAGCATGCTCAGTTCCATTTTTTTTTTTTAAAAATGTGTAACTACACATCCTTTGAACTTGCAATCATTCATCAACCCTGCCTCTTTAATGCATATATATATATACAAAATATTTGTATGCCTGCGAACAAATCATGCGTTTCTAAGGACTGTTCTTCTTTTTTTTTTCCTTTTCAATATATATTTAAGTCATTTTAAGTATACAGAGCAGCTTCAGAAAGCGTTCCAGGAGTGCAAACCTGAAAGAGGAACATGGGTAATGCATTTTTTTTTTTCAGAGCTATCAGACCTGGGGAAAATCAAGGAATCAAAAGACATCAGCAGTAAAAGGGGGGGAGGGGTGGGGCGCATTAGACAAGTCTGAAGACAGCTTGAGCCCAGCTGACTACGGCTCCATCTCTCTCTGAAATATTCAGACGTCGAACTCGGCCGTCTGAAACCGAGTCAGAACGGTTTTCGCGCGAGTGGCTTTAAGAAATAAGCAGCAGGGTCGTTTGGTTTTTTTTTGTTGTTGTTGTTGTTTTTTTTCTTTCTTTCTTTCTTTCTTTTGACTGATTACAAAAAGCCCAAAAAAGACAAAAGCACAACGTGAAATTTCCAGCGGTTGGTTATCCATGAGTTTCGGTATTATTAAATGGAAAAAAAAAAAAACTTTAATTGTCTATTTTTTTTTCTAATATCTATAGTGAAAGAGATTGTGTTTTACCTTCACATTTAGACAATTGAAAAACCGACGAAAGAGGAGAAACAATCTTGGTGTTTTGTTTTTTAATTCTCTCCTATATGGGGACTGGATAATATCCATCTCAATATTCCCTGTTCAGCCAGTCTAGCTGTCAAGTATGTAAACGTTTGAGGTTGGGTTAGAAATTGTGTAATTACTCATATACAGGTACATATACATAGATATTAAAACCACAGCATGAAATAAGTCTACTTCCTGCCGTTGTGTTGATGGGGGAAAGCTGAAGACCTGAGAAGTGATCTCTCTCTGACGGGTCTGATGGGGAACTGGTCTAAAATCTGATTGGAGAGAAACACAGGATCTCTATGGAGTAACAGCATGAGGACAAAAAAAAAATGATTGACATAGATTGTCTATGGCTAAATACAGTAATTCTGCCAATGAATGCAACTGGGAGCTGTTAAAGCGATTCTTCAGATTGGCTTTTTTTTTTTTTTTTTTTTTTTCCGTTTTGGAATCGTGTCGGTTCGTTTATCTGCCCACACATTGTGAAACACGGCTGTGTGAAATGACATTTCAAAATAATCCACAGCTTTGCCAGACATGTCTACTTTTCTGTTGCCTAGACAACCAGATTTAGGCCACATAAGGAAAGGCAGCTTTACCTAAAGGTTTTTTTTTTTTTTTTTTTTTTTTTTTTTTAATGATTAAATAACGGGTAGAGAATGTGCAGACTGTACATTCTGCTAACGGTCTAACGATTTTATAAACATTTATGAAAAGAAAAAGCAGGACGCCATTTTACTGAGTATACAAAGTTGGAGAAAGAATGCGGTGGTGCAGCACTGTTGGTGTATTGTTCTTCTGGAAAGCTTGGCTGTGTGTGTGTGTGTGTGTGTGTGTGTGTGTGTGTGGGGGGGGGGGCAAAAACAAAAACAAACAAAAAAACCCCTAAACAAAAATACTTTGCTCATTCCTCCCAGCCACTGGCTACTTCAAAGTGAGGAAGCCCATCCACAGGGGTCAGGGGGTCATGCCTGCCAGGTTGTGTGCAGAGACGCAGGCTGCCACGCTATGACCTCTGGGAAATGAAGTCTTTAAGGACAAACATTTACAACTGGAGCGATAAGAGAATTTAGCGCTGGAGGAAGGCGGCTCAGTCATGTAGATTGATGCGGTTTAGACATTGGGGGAAGGAGACTGAGTCGCCCTAAGGTCACTCTCCCTGATTGGTTGTGGGGCTCAAGGAGGAGTGGTTAGGGACGGAAATGGAGGCGGGCTCTGCCGAGACAGGCTCAGGTAGAGTGAGGGTTTCAGGGGCTGATTTCTTGCGGGGACGGTCTTTGGGAACGGAGAGGAACTCAGGGGCGTCGGTGCAAAGTGGGGTGGAGGGGGCGCTGGCAGGGCCGTTGGGGGCCAGAGAGGACAGGGGCGTTTCACCGATGGAGATAGATGGAGGAAACATTCCAATCTTCTGATTGGTTGCCTCCTGGATAGTACGCTCAAATTCTCTCACCTCGTCCATCGTCATGTCTTCAGGCAGACAGAGAAAAAACAAAAAGGAGAGAATATTTTAGTTAGATCCTGAAGTGCACGTATTTGAATGCAAATGTCACTGTACTCGGGGTACACATAATGTAACTAAACACTGACTGATATGTAAATTTTGTAAACAGCATAAAAGGAATTTTTGCATTTTCCACACGTCTGTCCTTTCTATTTGCTTCTGAAGTCACATCGAAAGATGTACAAGTTATGAACCTAATCTGAAGGAAAAAAAAAAAAAGCACACCATAAACTGGAGATAATGGAGTCCCTGTTCTATTTTGAAAATAGAAATATGCATTAGGTTTATTCCATTCCATTTCATTTTCCTGCATTAAGACACCACACACACACACACACACACACACACACACTAAGCTTTCGATACATATTTATAAGCGGCGCACGGAAAATCATACAATTCCTCACTGCGTGAACTGAAGAGAAGAAGACTGAGGTGAAAAAATAACAAATGTGATGGGTGTTTATTTGCACTGGTACAGTTCACTCACTTCCAGACTCTCTTTCTTAATGCCAATGCAGATAACACTATTATGCAAATGCTATTATTTTTCTACACATGTTTTCGTATGCTCCAGTTACTATCTCCGGTTGTGAGTTATGGATTTGAATGATGAATAAATGCTGAACGATGGGGTATTGTATGATTGTACAAGTAGAGATCATCTGCTTATACTGATCTGGAATCAGCTGTGCTGTTCACATCCATTTTCATACATGCAGCCTCATGTGAAGTCAGTCTGTACCCAGATCAGGCCTTACGGTGACCGTACCTGCTTATCGTTTAAGAGTTTCTGAGTGGTATTAGTGGCTGAGTATTCAACAAGGAACATCAAAGGCTTAAATCAGGCAGAAAATGATATGAAATAAGGAGGAAAAAAAACAAACAAAACATACGCTGGCTTTGTCATGGATCCCTATGCCATCCAGAGATGGTGATGAATTGGTGGAATGCTCTTGTTGGCAAACTTTAATGTTGGTTTTCTTATGCATTTGTTTCTCGTACTCCCGCACGTTGTCCAAAGACATATCTGCAAAAAGGTGGGGGGGGGGGGGGGACGGGGGCGACATACGTTGGGCATTTTTCGTTAGGGTCACTGTATTGAGCAGGTTAGCGAGTAATAGTCTGAAGGGGTCGTGTTGGAGGTGAGTAACTGGTTAGTTGTGAAAGAAAGGGAAGAAACATTCAGGAGGTTAGAAGAGGCAGAACTAGCTTTAACCCAAAAAATTAAAAAAAAAAAGTGTTTTTTTTTTCTTTTTTTTTTTTTTTAAGTGTGGAAGGAGCCACAAAATGGAGTCAGGCAGGAGCAGAGCACAGAGGCAAGTGAGGAGGTTTAGGAGTTCCAGGGAAAAGAAGAGAGTGATTAGACGGGGGGAGTCTTGCACCAGGGAATGCGGGAAATGTTCCCTGTCCTCGGAGGGCGGACGACGGGGAGACTGGGGAGCATTCCGTGCCATTGGAAAACATTCCCAAAAGAGAAACCCCCCCAAAAAAGGGAGAGTCTTTCTAGAACCTTCCTTCTCATGCACTTGAATGGAGGATGTTATTTTTTTTTCCTTCCACAAAGCAAAATTCTGAACCTCAGTTATTTCATATGAAACTAAGGACCTCACTAACAATGAACTGTAGATATCCGCGTGATACAATTAATTATTAATTTGTCCCACTATCACTCACTGTAGTCACGTACGATAAAACTTACAGCTCAGCTCAACTGGTTGATCACATACTTACAAATGATCAACCAACTGGGTTGACTGTGAAGCTTAGTGAGGCATCTGTGATCAGACCAGTTGAATATCTGGTATAATGGACTCGATGGGGGAGCCATTCCGTGTCTGTATTATCCAGTTTCATTACTCTCAATTAGAGCAGGCTGTCTTCTGCATACTTTTCAGACTTCATATACATCCATTCATGTAGGGGTTTTCAGACAATACTGAAGAGCAGCTGTGTATTAATGAAAGCAAAGGAGCGTGACTGTGATTTGAATGCTGGTGGATGTGATTTGATGCAGAGCAGTGAGGCTGAAAATACTCTCCCAGGGAAAAGACTGGGTGTCAGTGGTTTAATGAGAGTTTAAGCAGTTCTGATTGGGCCCATAGGCCCAAGTGACAACCCTTGGAAAAGAGGTCAGGGACACACACTTTTCTATGTAATTATGCCTCTGCTCAAGGGGAAACACACACACAGACACACACACACAGACACACACACACACACACACACACACACACACAGTCTCTCTTTCTCTCTCAAACACACACACACACGCACACACACACACAGACAAACACTAATATAAGGATTTCCCAGGCATGATTGCAAAGTGAATACTGCAAATACTGCACTGCCAATCAACATCCTCCGACATCAAATCAAGGGAAGGGGCGGGGTTAGTTGTGCTTTGATTGAGTCGTCCATTTAAGAGATAGGAGGCTCATTTAAATCTAAGAGTAGAGGAATCAAAAGCAGCCAAGATGCTTCAGACAAAGCTACAAGAGACAGTAAGTCCACAAACATATGCTTTACATAGACGTACCAATCCATTCATCCACCCAAGCAAAGGCCTGTCTGTGTCCCAGTAACAACACATCTCTCACCACCTGTAACAGGGGAAGAAAGGGGTTTAAACAGTTAAGCCACGACAGGGCTGACGGTTACATAACGTTCTAATCCACCTCGTGTGACTGATGTATTTGTAGCTTTGGCTAACCTTGTGTACAAACTGTTCCACGCGCGTCTGCAGCCCCCACACCTCAAATTTGACGGTCACCAGTTTGTAAGAGCACATGATGGGGTCTTGTGTGTCTCTCCAGCCCTCCTGAAGCATGCCCCGTGATGTTTTCTCTGAGCGGAAATACCGCAGGTCCTGTCCCAAAACACACACACACACACACACACACACAGAGAGTGAAAGAGAGAGAAAGAGAGAGAGAGAGAGAGAGAGGAAGGGGGAGAGAGAGGGAGGAAGAAAGAAAGAGAGAGGAAGAGAGAGAGAGACGTTACAGAGAGCTGGAGGGAAATTGGAGTCATCCTGAGAAAATATATCTAGTGTGAATCAAATAAAGGATTCGTTTCTGTGGCATAAACAGAGACAGAGCTGAAACTCTCAGTGTTTGAACGAACGAATATTTATGTCCGCCGTGTTCTGAAAAAACAGCTCAGGACGGCTTTTCCCTCGTCCCTGACTCACACTCCCGTCTCTAACCTCTGACTCCTTGTAGTAGCGCTCGGGGATTTCATCGTATGCGATGTCCAAAAAGCACACCTCTCTCTCTTGGTCCTTTGCTTCGCAGTCAAAGATCTGGATAGAGAGAATTAAAAAAAAAAGAATAATACATATGATTGCTAATATGCTAACAGGCACAGTCCATTGTTAAAGTGCAGAGAAGGAGGAGAGGGAGACCAAATAACACAAAATAAAACACAAAAATAAAACTGAATTAGAGATAGAACAGAATGGAGCAGAATTTAAAAAAAAAAGCCAGTAAAACTGCTTTGAAGTGTCACAGTAACACACTACAATGGGTTTTCTCTGTTTATTTCCACCAGCAGAAACAGTAATGAAACTTGTGATTAAGTCACTGAAACGCCGGTGGCTTCAACTTCACAGTCTCATTTTTCATTCCCATAGCTGAATCTAGTCCGTTAGCGCACTCTTCGGCCACAAGGAGGCGATGTGAGTTTGAGTTGAGCCATGCTTTATTACATAACCCAAAGCGTTGATGCTCCACGCTGCAAGATGCTTGCAATGTAAATAAATGTTTCACCGCTCGCTGCAGCCGTTTAGCTTTCAGCGTTTGGAACCAGACAGCGAACAAGGGTTCTGAGAGGGTTTCTGTCAGGAACCCGATTCCTGTGACCTCACAAACACCTCCACTTACACTCGCAATTATAAAACAGCATCGTATGACAAACACACACAAATAAGCGACGCCTTTCGGGATTTAGCGGGTTAAGCGCGAAGACACGGCGACCTGAACCATAGGTGAGAGTGAAGGACGGGGCGAAAGGAGTTGGAGACGTTCCGTAACGCGCGTCTGAGCGCTAAACAGCATCCTGTTTCTCCCTGTAGACAGAGCGTGTGTGTTAGAGCGAGTGCTTCTGGGGGTGGATGACTACAGTTAAGAATAGAACTGAGGAGAACAGTCTCACTCATTCCCAGCGCTCATCATAAGGAGGTCTATTCTCACTCACTTATTACGCTCATACAGCTGGAAGAAAGGTGGGAGTACACAACCACAGAGTGAAAGAAACGATGGTGATAAAATAGGGGGAAAAAAAAAGAAAAAAAAAGGCATGGTTTATATATGCGAAAAAGACTTATGAGGTAATATTCAAATAACACTGAATAGGGATCGATGTTAAGCAGTAAGCATATTGAAACATAAATCTGCTGAGAGTCCTGGTGAATGTTCTGGTCTCCTTTTACGCAGTCATGGGGAGTCTAGACTGAACTGAGTAATTAGAAGCTATAATGAAAAAGTAACCAGATTCTCCTCAGGACAGTGAAGGGGATTCCCTATATAATGCTCTAACCATCAACTGTGTAAAATGAGCTGACGTTACCCGGGGCCTAAGCACATTTCCCCAAATCAATACCAAGGCAGAGAGGTAAACCAGCCTGACCATAGCCCATAGGGAGTGTGTGTGTGTGTGTGTGTGTGTATTAGAGAGAGAGAGAGAGAGAGAGGGAGAGAGGGAGAGAGAGAGAGAGAGAGAGCGCGTACACAAAAATGCAAACGCAAATATTTATCAGATTCCCACATAACACTACATCACACAATTAATCTCTTACACAACTCAAAGAAAGCTTTTCTTCTTTCTTCTGTGTCTCTAGGTTACAAAGTGATATAACAAATCTGACTCTTACAGGGTTTTTTATTACTATTATAGAGACTCTCTCTCTCTCACACTCCCTCTCACTCTCTCTTTCTGTCTCTCTCTTTCTCTCTCTGTCTGTCTTTCTGCTCAGAGTGTGTGTGTGTGTGTGTGTGTGCATGTGTTTGTCTTTATGTGCGTTAGCACAAGAGACAGTGATAAGGAGAGAAAGAGGGAGGGAGAGAGAGAGAAAGAAGGAGAGAGTGAAAAATCTGGGAGGCGACGTAAAATCCTTCTCTTAGTGACACAGAAATCTATCCTCAGGAATGTCCAAGTCCAAGAAATATCATTGTATATGTTCCTTGGAACGCAAAGTACGTCAGAGCGTTTAACTTCTCTTTAAGCGTTCGCTCCCTTAGAGAAGAGCGTTGGCCACAGCTGAATGGATTCTCTTCAAGTGCCAAAAAGCCAGCAATTCTCAGGAACTGAGATAATGACTGTATCTGTCCCTTGGAGAAATACAGAATAACACACTTCAGGAAAAGGGACTTCTTACAAATGAAGTAAACTCGTTCGTTAGCAAAGCAAAGCTGATACAAACACTAAGCACTCAGCACTCATTTACCAAAACCATAGCTCCCGTATTCTCTCTCTCTCTCTCTCTCTCTCTCTCTTTTTGTCAGCTGTGAGAGAGGCTTGCCAGAGGAGAGAGGAGGAAGAAAACAGAGTGAGCGGGAGGAATGAGAGAGGCTTTGACATTGCACTGACCCTGTTGTCTGAAGAAGAGAAGGAGAAAAGTGAGAGTGCAGACGGAGAGCTGAGTAAATGCATATCTGAGCCAGACCCAGGAGCCAGGCATGACAAAACAACTTAACAATAGTGGGGGGAAAAAAACATGAGACAAGGAGAGAGGGGGAAAAAAAAAAGGAAGTTTGTTTCTGCTTCAAAAGGTTCTGTGGCTCAACGCAGCAAAATACTGATATAAACGGACACACAGAAACACACACACACACGCACGCACGCACACACACACACACACACACACACAACAGCGCACACACATACACAAACATACACAATAGACACATTTTATACTCACGTTGTCATTGGAGCCTTTGTTGTCCTCGTATTTCGTCTCTATGTGGATAGAGAACTTTGGCAAAAATGAACACTGAAAAATGAAACAGACAAAGTGAAAAAAAATTACATAAGAATTTACACTAAAAACAGCCAGTTGGCATAACCATAACATTACACAGACACACACACACACACATACACACAAACCCTACCATCAGAACCCATACTCCTCTTTGTAAGGTGTGAAGATGGTTTACATTATCTAACAAACGTCAGAGTAACGTTAAAATAATGACCTGTCACTGCTCCTGTCATTATCATTCTCTATCTCAACCAGTGTGTAGTCCATTTAAAGATGACCTCAGCTCACAGTCTCAGCACATAATCAACTCTGTTACAGTTAAAAGCTGGGTATGTAGAGAGAGGAGGTGAAGACTGTTACAGTTAAAAGCTGGTTGTGTAGAGAGAGGAGATGAAGACTGTTACAGTTAAAAGCTGGGTATGTAGAGAGAGGAGGTGAAGACTGTTACAGTTAAAAGCTGGGTATGTAGAGAGAGGAGGTGAAGACTGTTACAGTTAAAAGCTGGGTATGTAGGGAGAGAGGAGGTGTAGACTGTTACAGTTAAAAGCTGGGTATGTAGAGAGAGGAGGTGTAGACTGTTACAGTTAAAAGCTGGGTATGTAGGGAGAGAGGGGGTGAAGACTGTTACAGTTAAAAGCTGGGTGTGTAGAGAGAGGAGGTGAAGACTGTTACAGTTAAAAGCTGGGTGTGTAGAGAGAGGAGGTGAAGACTGTTACAGTTAAAAGCTGGGTGTGTAGAGAGAGGAGGTGAAGACTGTTACAGTTAAAAGCTGGGTATGTAGAGAGAGGGGGTGAAGACTGTTACAGTTAAAAGCTGGGTGTGTAGAGAGAGAGGAGGTGAAGACTGTTACAGTTAAAAGCTGGGTGTGTAGAGAGAGGAGGTGAAGACTGTTACAGTTAAAAGCTGGGTGTGTAGAGAGAGGAGGTGAAGACTGTTACAGTTAAAAGCTGGGTATGTAGAGAGAGGAGGTGAAGACTGTTACAGTTAAAAGCTGGGTATGTAGAGAGAGGGGGTGAAGACTGTTACAGTTAAAAGCTGGGTGTGTAGAGAGAGAGGAGGTGAAGACTGTTACAGTTAAAAGCTGGGTATGTAGAGAGAGGGGGTGCAGAAGGGCTTTAAACAGAGCATGAGACAGAGTATCGGATGACTGATGATTTCTGTAAGAAATAAAGATATCACAGGAGAGGAAAAATCCCCCTGCTGCTTGCGTAAGAGACGGTGGTAACGGGAGACCGGGCCTGCCTGTAATTAATCTGAGTTTATTCTCTGAAGGCCATGCCAGTCTCCTGCATGTCTGCTGATAATCTTTTGACTCATTACATTTTACTCATCCGAGTACCATTTCTTTGCATTCAGAGTATGAAATATTCTAGAAAAGCTTATTTTAGTGTTTCAGTGAGTAGCACAAAGCCTCAGTGCAAATATTTTAGCCCTATTTTTACCTGCATGTAAAACATATATCATATTTACAGGTGAGGTATACTATTTCCATGCCTGATATGAAAATGACTGTTGCTGTTGGGTCATACTGTAATCCCATCATAAGTATGTTATGGTATTGTTTGAGATAAATGGTATCCAGGGGCGTACACCTGACCTCACCAACTTAATACATATATCATTAAATCACTTTCCATACAAAACCAATTGCAGCGTTCGTCCCAATATAATAAGAAGAGCACAGATTGCCATGGAAACCCTTTTTCTGCAGGAAGGTCCAGTACAAAGCCGCAAATGACACCTAAGGAAGCGTTGGCGTGCTCTGGCATCCGGAGCTTTATGAAAAGAGCGGTTCGGGGTCCCCTCCTTTCTCTGAGTCACTCTCTCTCTCTCTCTCTCTCTCTCTCTAGCCCACCCCCTCTGTCAGTTTCAGAAGACTTGGGTGAAAATAACCATGTATGACTCACTTTGAAGACTTTCTTTTTTTTTTTCCCCCTCTCAACTTTGTGAATTTATAAGGCCAATTTAGACATTTAATGAATATGCCAAGTCACACAAGAAAATGTCTCAACTTCATCTCCGTTACAACTTGATAATGTTCTTGGACAGTCTCTAGAAGCTGCTATGACTTATTCTGTACTTTTCTTAGACTTCATCAAACATTATATATATATATATATATATATATATATATATATATATATATATATATATATATACACATACACATACACACACACACGCACACATATACATACATACATACATACATACATACATACATATATATATATATATACACACATACACATACATACATACACATACACACACATACATACACATACACACACACAGCCTGGCCAAAAAAAAAAAAAAAGTCACACACTCTAATATTTCATTGGAGCACGTTTAGCTTTGATTATGGTGCACATTCACAATGGCATTATTTCGACAACCTTGTGCAATATTACAACATTTATTTCCGTCCAGAGATGCATTAATTTTTGGCCGAGATCGTTTTGACGAGGGGAGAGTCAAACCACTCTGTAAAGTCTTTTCCAGCACATCCCAAAGACCTTTTAACGGCGTTAAGGTCAGGACTCTGTGGCGGCCCATTCATGTGTGAAAATGATTCCTCATGCTCCCTGAACCACTCTTTCACAGTTTGAGCCCGATGAATCTTGCCATTGTCATCCTGGAATATGCCCACGCCATCAGGGAAGAAAAAAATCCACTGATGGGATAACCTGGTCATTCAGTACATTCAGGTACTCAGCTGACATTTTATAGCCACATAACGTTGCTGAGCCTAGACTTGACTAACTGAAGTAACCCCAGATCATAACACTCCTTCCAGAGGCTCCAAATCCAAATGACGACTTTTTTTGGCCAGGCAGTGTATATGTGTGTATATATATATATATATATATATATATATGTGTGTGTGTGTGTGTGTGTGTGTGTGTGTGTAATAGATAGATAGATAGATAGATAGATAGATAGATAGATATGGATATAGATATATGTTTCACAGGCATCACAACATGCAGATCATAAAACGCAAACTGAATTATAAGTAACTGAATCTATATCGCCTTTTTCATCAACATTTAGGTTTCATAAAAGGAGTTACTAATATATGCGGAGATCGTTTACAGACTTGGGATGCGTAAGTAGGAACATTGCATAAACACACTGTTACATTTGTAATCTGTCCAGTTATACTTCTCTGGTTCATATATAAAAACTGAAAGCGGACACTGTCCATTCGAAGAGTTTGTACTCGTGCAGGAAACGAACTGACGTATGACAGTCATTATATTAACGAACATCCGAAAGGAGGGTAGAGATTACTTACTGTGTACTCTTGAGACAGAGAGTTCCAATGCAAGTGGACACATAGAAAAGAACAGAAAAGAAAATGAATACCACAAGCATGGCTAAAGCATGAGTAACAAATGGACAAAAAAAAACCAACAAAAAACCACGCATATCCATTAAGCTACTGCATTTGTTCGGGCTAAGACAGCTGCTAAATTCGCCCACTGATAACTGTTAGCGTACACTTCTTTGGTAATGGACAAACAGATACGTGATAAATAACCAAAACACCCCTGGAAGAAGCTCTCAGGAAACAAAGTGTACCACTCGGTTTAAACTCTGTTTTTAGAATTAGCGGCTAAATGTTATGCTATTAGCGATAAGACTAACAAAAGCTAATGGATCACTGAGAGAGTAAAACCACTCAGTCTCTGGGATCTTGTTAGCCCGTCAGTGGCTATTAGCATAAATGGTTATATCTCCATGTATGTTAATTAACATGTAAGGTCATTAAGGGGGACTGCCAGGGCAGTAGAACTATAATTTCTGGTTTTATTTCTTTTCTTGACATATTGGTCTAGTATCATGGTTTTACAAAAAAAAAAGAAAAAAAAAGACCCTGTATGCAAATGGAAGTGCTTTTTCGCACTTTCAGACATGGCTATCATTCTAAAAGGGTGCAGTTCAGAAAGATTTGATGATCTTTTCAAAGACTCCAGGCTGTCTCAGAGCGAGAGACAACCCATTGGTCTTAAGTGACGCTTCCACCCATATTTCTGTCATGTATAGTCAGGAAATGGGTAATATGATTTTTAAGCTTTCCTAATACTGGCAAGAATCTCTGTGAAACAGAATGAAGTCAGTTAAACAGGAAACACATCAGTTCATTGTGTTATGTGCTGATATTACGACCCACTCACGACTTTAAAAATCATAAATCCCTCAGACAGGCACAAACACATACAAATAATAAAATCTCATTATCAAATGAAACTTTTCCTTTACTACATTACCCCAGCCCTGGGAGCTAGAACAACGCAGTCAAATTTATGCAAGGAAAGAGTGACCTATTTTCATAGAAAGCTCTTTTGCATGCCAAAAAAAAAAACAAAACAAAAAAACCCCAAAACATTCTGTCAAACTAAAGTCAGCACTCGCAAGCATTATTTGCAAACTGATTTTAATTCAGCTGTGACTCCTCCAGGCGAAGTGGCACAGTGCCATCTAAATCATCTCACCTGTTATGGTGTAGGGGTAGTAGTTCCACGCCTTCTCTGTCACATAGAAGATTCTAGGCACTACAGCTCTCGCCCAACTAGGCAGTTTGCTGGAAGACAAGAGATACGATTTATCATAAGTGTACGGGTTTTTTAGATCACGTCATGTCATTTGAGCCTCTGAGTCACTCTGTTTCATATTTACCTCGCGGAGAGAATTTGTTTATCGGCGCTGGCATGTCTTATGAGCTATACAAATTAAGGCTTGGTCTGGTGGTCCTTATGTCTACTGTGCTGTGAGTATCCATAAGGCTAGTCAAACTCCTCAGACACCACACAGGCACAGAGAGCCATAGGCTACAAGAACCCTACTTAGAAAACCTTTCAGACAGTATCCGTAAGCTAGAGAAAACGAATAAGGCTGGTGTTACTACTTTGCCGTAAATGGCTTTCTGTACAGCGGCACACGGGCGAGATAGCCCAGTGTCCATTACTAAGAGCTGCAGGGCTCAGAACTTGATGACATCAGTCACTAAGGTCTGGCTGCGGGGTCTTACCAGTGACCGGGGTGGATGATTTCTCGTATTGAATAACAAGACATCCATTAAAACTAACAGGGGAGAGAGGGCTCGGAGCAAAAGAGAAAGAGGGAGAAAGAGAGAGAGAGAGAGAGAGAGAAAGAAAGAGAGAGAGAGAAGGAGAGAGAGAGGGAAAGAGAGAGAGAGAAGTGTGTTTCTCACCCTGCATGGTTGCTGTGGCGTTCTGAGGAAAGGTAAATGTCACTCACTCAATTCCCAATTCCTATTCCAATTCCTTTTGCAAATCAACCGACAGGCAAACTGTGAGCTCAGCCTCATTTTCTCTGCCTCTCGTTATCATGGACACCAAATTTTAGCCAAATGGTCCAGATGGACATAGATAATTCAGTCAGAGGGAACGAGGGAACTGTCCTATCTCTGGAAAAACTGTAACTATAGCCCAGGGCTCATCCTAAGGTTCTTTAATAGCCCCTGTATAAAGCATTCATGCTCCCTTTATACGCCTTAAAAAAAAAAAAAAAGTAAATTCAATATCTGTTAAACTTGAGTGATCACTCGGTAATGGAAAGGCGAAAAAAAAAAAACAATTTAGAAACTATCTGTAGAGAGCTGTCACAGATGATGTTGTGTAACTAAACTCCAGCTTTTGTGGCAGCGTGATGTCTTTGGCAATCAGAGTGACAGCTGATATTTTGTAATTGTGTGGTGTCCATGGAATTTCTTCTTAAAATGGCAACTTGAGAGGCACAGCCTAAGCAGACAACAGCTGCCTCATTCCAAGAAAATAATCTTAAATACCCTGCTGTAATTGGCAGCTCGCACGGTGACAATATCCGTGGGCAACAGCACATTTGTCAAACCCACGTTTTTTTCACACCAGAATGGTTATATTCGAGTTGGCTGAACATCTTTTCTGTTGCCAAAGGAACTATCCTCAGTAAAAAATGTGGACTTTTTTTTTTTTCTTTCTTTCTTTCTTTCCCAAAGTCAATGAATAAATGAACTGATCCCCTTTTAACATATAAAGCCAGAAACTTGACTCGGAGGAGAGACTGAAGAGCAAGAGGCAAAGTCTTTTCAATCGGTGTGAAATACTAGTGCAGTGTTCACTGGCTCTTCTCCACACGGTGAGATGTTTGAGGTGTTAGGTTAGAGTGTCTGTTGACTGTTAGAGCATCAGTGAACACGACCGGGCCTCTCGCTGTGATGGGATGAAACTGAAAAAGACAAGCTCATCTGCTTTATTGCGTAACCTTCTGTTTTAATCCGTCTTGCTGTCAGGTGAGATACAGAGAGAGAAAGAGAGAGAGAGAGGGAGGAAAAAAAAAAAGAGGACGGCACACGCGAACAGTACGAGAAACGACTTCATCGCCGCGTGATCTCCTCTCGTCCTCCAATGACCTCAGAGTTAAGAGAGTTGTTTTCCGTCGCGATTTTCATGTTTGAAATGCGGTTTTTGACCCAAGGCCGTAACCCGAAGGTATTGATCTGCCACGTCCGCGTCTCTGCCTCTCTCTCTCTCTCTCTCTCGGCTCCAACCTATCGGTGCTTAGCGTTGCTGGCTTTCTGGTCGTCGGTCTAGCAGGCTCACAGACTGATTATCATTCTCCATTATCTTCTGTATACACACACCCCCTTTGGTGTCTGTCTACTCTTTGTGAAGTCTCACAATTTCCTGGGTTTCTGAGTCATGTCGTCGCCTTGCCTCGTCCGTATTGATTTCCATGCTTTGGCCTTGCTTCTGCAACACCGTTTATGAGTCTGTTTGTTTGTCCTGCATAACCGTGTTTGCTTTGTACCAACATTTGGACTGTTTAAGTGACTAAGTCCTCTGGACTTTGTTTAATAAACTAAGAGCTCGGCATACGTGTTCAGCGTCTCTACGATTGCGCGACCTGACCGAAGCTTGATAACTGTCCTGTATTCAAAGCATTAGTGAATTCTGTAAACATCTGACCAAAACACACTTTTCTTATTTAAGAACATAAACTGAGACCCATTAGCTATGTAACTAAGCTTTGAAACTGAACCTTTTTTTGATGCACTAATTCCTCTTTCCAGTGCCTTAAAAAAAATCATTTTATCACTTCTATCCTCTCATTTTCTTATTCATCTCTAAGGGCCTCTTTCATCTCTTTGCTCCTGAAATCCTTCGATCCATTCGACCTCCCCTTCCCTTCATGTCCTCTCGTCTATCTCTAACCCCCCCCTCCCACCCGCCCCCCCCCCATACACACACACACACACACACACACACACACACACACACACACACACACACACACACACACACACAAAGAAACTTCTAAAATCTGGTGAGTAAGCTTTATTAGACCTGGGCTGCTGACATGGGCATTTGTGCTTAAATGAATCAGTGATTCTCTCTAAACTGGCCCTTTACTGCTCACTTCTCTCCTATCCGTCTGATCCTCTCCCTCTCTTGCTGAAAACTTGCCAAGCAGGGAAGTTTCTGTCCTTGGATGCTCATTCATGCAGAAAGAGAGGCCGAGCACTCCGGGAGTTTGTAGCAGTTGCCAAGTTCTTTTCCGAAAGGCCTTTGTTTCATGGCTGGCTAAGGTCAAACAGATGCCGTGACAACTTACTGGCACTGAGCGGTACGCTTAACGTCAGAGACTGTTTGAAATGACCAGAAACCATTAACGTGGCCTAAAAAACGGCTAAGTTGGTCAGCTCGCTTGTGCTTTGTGGTACAGCCAGTTCCCAGCGGTACTATCCTATAACGTGGCTGAAGACATTTTGTCCTTTGTAAATGTGTGTGTGTGTGTGTGTGTGTGTGTGTGTGTGTGCGTGTGAGTGTGTGTGTGTAGTCTTTTGTGATGAGGTCTGTTTTGTATCTAGATGGTACTCACCTGTTGAGGTAGATGCGTTTCTCTGTGAACTGGCCGGAGCCGTGGACGGGGTCTTCAAAAGGCTCATTCTGAACCACCTCCACACCCTCTCCACGGTCACTCTGCTCATGGCTGTGTTTGCTGATCATGTACAACTGACCAATCCTGTACTGGAAGACCCACACACACAGACACACATACAAACACACACACACAGAGCACAAACACGGTCAGTCTGACTGCCAAGAAACAAACATCCGTCAATACGCAATTAGACTACAGTCAACAGTGTGTTCATTTAACGTCTTTTAACTTCTAAGCTAATCCAACGTCACCCATTCAAAACGGTCAGATGATAAAACATTACATCATAATGAAAGTGCTTGCTTTGAGGTTAAAAGGTTACATATCTTTTATTAATACTTCACAAATGTTACAGGGGATGATACACGGGACATGATTTCTGTTCCTTATTTCTTTTTTTAATGGGGGTAACGTCATTGTGTCCGAAGAACCAGGGAAGAACGCTCATTCACTTCCCCATCGGAGCGTCTCGTGAGGCCCGAATGTTTTGAATCGAATCGACAACAACAAAAGAGCATGCGTCAGCAGAAAAGCGTAGAACAACAACCAGCAGGACACCACAAGCTCAGAATGCTGAAATATTCATGTCTACGCCCCGCGAAGGATTGCCCGGTACTTCATGAGAACGCTCTGTGTCCCATGGGGGAAGAGTCCCGTAGTGCAGATACCATTTATCGACGTGTGCTACCATCTCTCTGACATTTGACAAGACCGAAGCGGTTGCCCAGACAACTGCCAGTGTTTGAAGGATCGTTCATGTAATGATCTGTATCCTTCCGTGTCTCCGAATGTCTGAATTGAAAATGTGAGTTATACCCGGCACGGATCTTCACAACTCTTTGATTTTTAGGATTCAAAAACGCTAAAAAAAAAGCTTCAGTGTTACCTTGACATGGCTGGATAAATTTGAGCCATTGTGCTACTATGGGTCTCCATAAAAAAACTATTATCTCTATCTATTACCTATATCTGATTTTATTGGATATAAAAAGGAGAGAGGAACAAACCTCCAGCCGTGTAATACTAATAATACTTGGGTTTGATTAGTGATTCAAAGACACCTTCCATGAATAAACTCAGTGACCAGTGAAGTCCTTCAGGAAATGACACATTGCTAAAAATGGCAACAGTGTGTGTGTGTGTGTGTGTTTGAGTCTCGGTTTGAGGAGCCGGTAAATAAATCATAATCTCCCTTTTCTCCACGCACACAAATGAGCAGGGAGCTGGAAGAGATGGCTGTCGGGGTGGAGAACAAGGTGAATGAAAGAGAGAGAGAGAGAGAGAGAGAGAGAGAGAGAGGACACGGTGGGGGGGGGGTGTTTGATGACAGTATTATTCTGAAGGACCATTGACTGAGCATGTCTGTGAATATGGTATATCACGTCCTGTCACTGAGGCGCTCGTGTCGTCCTCACTGATAGAGTAAGTGTGACAGTGCTTACTAAATATGGAAGCAAATTCTCTTTGCTCTGGACTAATTCTATTTCTATGCCTACGTGAAAGGTCAGCAACAGACACATCCCTTACTGATTCATTTAAATTTTTGTCTAAAAAAAAAAAGAAGCGCTTGTGCAGAAACATGAAAAATGATTGGAACTGAGAACACAGCATTGTCTTTTTTTTTGTTGTTTTTTTTGGGGAACATCAGGCATCTTCCTAAAAGACAGAGGGGCAAGATTAACGTTTATCCACGCGCTTTGGGACGCGTAATCTCCCGAATCCGAAACAAACACCCAGGATTTTAGACTCGATGGACACGATTTCATTCCCAAAACACAAGGGTAATATTACGACACGAGTAAAAGGACTTATTTTCTCACTGGCTTAGATATGACTGAAAATGCACAAGCAGGTCAATACTTTAAGAAGCAGATGGTATACTAATTTAAACTGAGCAGGGACATGTCTGGGGGCTGACAGAGTCATTTCTGTGTTTATACAACACTCTACATCATATGTAGACAGAGGAGAATGAAATGCAGTTTATATGTTTGCATATGTGTGTGTACGTGTGAGTTTGAGAAGAGAGATAGGGACGGAAAAAGAGAGCGAAAGAGGGGGGGGGGGGAGTTTCAGTGAGAGAGAGAGGGAGAGAAAGAAAACGAGAGAAAGAGAGAGAGATGAGCGCGTCATGAACAAATCTGCGTTCAGAGATTATGCCCACACTAAAACAGCGTACACATCAAACGCTCGCTGCCCATGGCGCCGTTGCTTTTGCGTTAACGTGCTAAAGAACGAAGTGAGACCAAAACGGATGGCTTTTAATTAGAGGCAAGTGAACAGAGTGTAAACCGATCTCCTGTTGTGAGGCTAAATGGTCTGCCCGTGTTTTCCCCTCAAAACACTGCACCACCCCCGCAACATTTCAGCTCTTTTGGCGATGTCAGTGTGACATCCACGCATATATTACCTACAGGGACGTGTTAAACGTTGGCCTGTCTCAAGTAGACAAAATCTACGCCTGAGAAACTGGTCTAAGAGTACGCTCTAGCACTTAGCCTGTGTACAGTAATTGGGATACACAAACACTTAATGGCATAGAACTCAAATATACACTTGTGCTTAGTGTGCATGTGTGTTTTTTTTTTTTGCCACATATCACCATGGCTGTCCATGTAAGTGTCTCTACTCCTGTCAAATGCACTAATATGTATGGTAATTGCTCCACCTTGCAAACCAGTGCTTTACCAAGGGACGCTCTCTATTGGGGGGCTCCATGGCAACCATGGAAGATTCTATTTTCTGCTGGAACCTGTGAGGCATCACAGACATGGTGCAGTAAAAAGAAACCGCAGTAATAAAGTGAGCCAATGTGGCGTGAAACACTTCAGGCGAAGTTGTAATGTACATTGCATTTAATATTTTGCTCGCCATTCTGTTATCTCTTCGTGAAAATAAAGAATATGTAATCCAGAGAGTAGAAGAAGGGCGCTGCTGCGTTTAGATCTCGGTGCTGTTGACACTGGTTGCCTTTACATCTAATTATGGTGCCAGACGCTGTCTTTCCCTATTGTTTAGATGTCAGAGATGGTTTAATTAAGTCTTAAATATTAATTACAGTCTGCATGAATGTGATCCTGTACACACACACACAAACAACAAAAGCTACCCTGACGCATCGTCTGGTGGGTGATACTCTACTGAAGGTCCTTGACATCCTCATTCTGCTATTCTCCACAGTGGCCGACTGCATATTAATTTTATTCAGTTCAAAACTGCCATACCCTCCACCTACTGAATACAGGAGTGCTACCTCAGCTACTCACACAGCAACACATACAGATATGCATGTACGCACGCATGTGCAAACACACACATGCGCACACACGCACACACACACACACACACGGACACACACAGAGACACACAGACACAGAAGTGTAAGTGAGTGACTATTTTACTCTTACTTAAGTATTTTGGAGGAGGGATATTTTAACTCCTAGAGTCATTTTTTTCATCACTTTTTTTTTTTATATCACTTTTCACTTTTGCCTTCTCTGCACACACACACACAAAACACCACAACCGCCACTCTCACACGTAATGTAGATAACATCTATTTATCTGCACACACAGCCTACCCCAAGTGCGCATATACGGGTGAGAGGGAAGTTTGCATGTGTTCTTGTGTGTGTGTGTGTGTGTGTGTATGAATCTGTGCACTACTTGTTTGAAATGAGATTACAAAGAGGCCGTGTGCCAAATGTTGAGGTTGGCAAAATGCTAAAATTGGATTTGCATTTGAGACCGGGTGGATGCAGGGAAGAGGAGAGTGCACAGGGGAGGAAAGAGGGAAGCAGGGAAAGGAGTAGCACGAGAGAGAGAGAGAGAGAGAGAGAGAGAGACAGAGCAGGCCTACGCCAACCGCGGCAGTGCTTAGTATTCCAGGAACGGCTGCACTGCAAGGTAGACACGCGTCATCCACTTCATCATCTACCGACACGGAAAAGACTTTTCACGAAATCTGCTACTAAACCGCGCTAATGTTGTTCTTGCCCGTGTTGTCCGGCACACAAAAGAAAAGGAAAGAAAAGAAAAGGGAAGAAAAAAGGAAAAAAAAAAAAAAAGAGTGCAGCTACCGCGTGCTGCTAACATCAAGCGTCAAACCTCTCACAGTCACTTCCCGTGAGGTCGTGTTGGCATTCTCACTGTCAGAGTGAGTTAGCGTTAGCACGGCCGACCCCGTCATCCCAAAGGGGGGACAACATCTCCCCCCAGGTCCCCAGTCACTCCGCTGGGGGGACGGACGCAGACTGAAAACCATGTCACCAGAGGAGCTTTCTGCAGTGTGAATGACGGTGATGAAACGCTGACATGTCTTCTCTGCCCCGCTGGGCATTTTGTGGTAAAGCGATTCTTTACGCCTACCTCGCCCCAGTGTTATTCTACCCTGTCATCAAATTTATGTTCAAGCCACTGACTAAACAAAACTCAGA